>NC_056743.1:396648990-396791490 GCF_019279795.1 Protopterus annectens | reverse complement strand
TCCTCTATTCAAACTAAAATTATCAAAGAGGAACCCATTCACTTTAATTTTCACCTCTGATCCCTCATATATCCTCCTAATTAACCTAATTATTGTGCCATGGAATGAAAAGGCTTTCATTCGCCTACTCATAAAATCCCAGCTTACTCTACTAAATGTTTTCTATGTATCAAGACCCATCAATAACAGTGGTATTTTCTCACATTCTGCTTTCCTCTGGATCATCAGTGTTCTGTTAATGCTGTTAAATGTTTCCCTCCCCTCCACAAAAAAACACAATGATCCATGTCTATTAATGCTGGCATCACCTTTCCCATTCATTTAGCCATTGTAAACAAACAATTTATAATCATGGTTTAGGATTGAAATGGGCCTGTATGAAGCTGGATCTGATGGGTCTTTACCATCTTTAGGTATTACAGACCTCACCTTCTTCAAGGATGTTAGTACTTCTCCTCCTTTTAAAATACTGTTTAACCTTCCAGATCTTTATCACTTTCTTCCCCCCAGCTTCCAAACTTCCACAGGCATACCATCTATTCCTGGAGACTTTCCTGTAGATTGGTTATACATCACCATTTTATCTCATCACCTCCTATCCTAAATGTTAGTAATTGAGGCTCATTTACCTCTAATCTTGGCATACTTAATTCTTCCATAAACATTCCCATTTGTACTTTTTCTTGATTTCTACATGTCTCTGTTTTATACAGATATTCATAAAATTTCCAAAATATTTCTAATGCCTCTGCAGGAACTCAGATTATTTCCTTTGTTATAGACTTTATATGCTTGGTAACACCCCCTTCTACTTTCTGTTACCTCAACCATTGAGCTAAAAAACTTTTGTGCTCTGGAATCATCAAAAAAAAAAGTTATGTATGCACCATAACGTTCCATCTGAGTAGTTATACTTCATTTGTCTTCAACCTGTAGGTATCGGATCCGAGCCGGCAACTTCACAAGCACCTGCTCCGAGCTCCAAGCTCCTCCCCCTACCCATAATACACCACCACTACCTTCCAACCATTAGACTGAGTTTGCTGCCCCTATACTAAACAACCCAATCCAAACCACCTTACTGCACACAATGTGCCACCTATGAAAGATGTCCATATGGTAAGGCCAGGGGGAAGGAGGGAGGGACGGCTGAAGACAAATGAAGTATAACTACTCAGATGGAACGTTATAGTGAGTACATAACTTCTTTATCTGAAGTAGTTTACTTCATTTGATCTTCAACTTGTGGGACAGAGTCCCCAGCTACTAAATCCCTGGGTGCCCCTCATGGAAGGATATTCCGGAGCACCGTGGAACCAAAGGATGCTCTCCTTCGAGAAATCAAATCCAATTTATAGTGAGAAATATAAGTATGAGATGAGGACCAAGCAACTCCAGAACAAATGTCATCTAAGGATACTCTAGACCAAAAGGCTGCAGAAGTAGCCATGGACCTTGTCAAGTGAGCTCTAATTTGACCCGGAGGAGACAAACCTTTATCCTTGAAGATCTGAAGGATACATAGAGAGTCATCTTGGAAATAGGTTTACCCAAAAATGGTTTAGAAAAGGACACAAACAACTGGTCAGGTTTACGAAAAGTTTTGGTCCTGTGCAAATAGAAATGTAGCTGTCTATGAAAATCCAATAAATGCAACCTGTATTCAACTTTGTTTGTGAAATTTAGAAAGAAAACAGGTAAATTGATAGTCTGGTTGATATTGACCTCAGATGTCACTTTTGGAAGAAAGGAGGGATTGGTGCAAAGAGAAACCCTGTCCTTATGGAAGACCATGTATGGAACCTTGATAGACAATGCCTGAAGTTCTGAGACCCTCCTAGCCGAGGTGATAGCCACTAGGCAGGCTGTCTTCCAAGACAGAAACTTAAGATCTATGGTTGCTGCAGGTTCAAAGGGAGGGGCAACAAATGCTTGTAGTACCATAGTATGGTCTCACAGGGGGATAGGATCTTTGACAGGAGGACATAAGAGGAAGGTACCTTTGATAAAGGCTTTGCACAATCTGGAAGAGGCCAAAGAAGCAGAGTTCTCACCAACGTGACAATGAGAAATGGCGGCTAGTTGAACCTTCACCATAGATGAGCTAGCTCCCTGTTGAAAAATATTTGCCAAAAAATCAAGGATACCCAGACTGGGAGCCATGAAAGGATCTAAATTCCTTTGAGAGGCCAAAAAGGAAAAACTCTGCAATAAATTTTCCTGGTGGACGACATATGAGCTGCCACCAGAATATTTCTGACCAAAGAAGACAACCCGGGAGTCCTAGCAATTAAGGGAACTGGAGCAGCTAAGCCATGAGCTTCAGACTGTCCAGATTCAGATGAGGGACCCTTATGGGGTGAGAGATGAGATCTGGAATGGGATTCAAGATCCAAGAAGGAGCTAGAAGATGAGACCAAAGGAAGGGAAACCATACCTGGTGAGGCCAAAATGGAGCAATGAGGATCACTTTGCTCCCCAGTTGATGAGCCTTCTGGAGAAACTTTGAAATAAGCGGAACAGCAGGGTAAGCATAAAGAAGACCGGGAGGCCAAACATGGACTACAGCTTCTCTGGGGGATTCCTCCGGCAGAGGATTCAGAGCGAAGAACTCGCTGCACTTTGCCTTGGAAGGAGATGCGAAGAGATCGCAGCAAGGCTGACCCCACTCTAGAAAGATCTGCTCTGCTACTGAAGGATTCAGAGACCTCTCATAAGGCATCAGAATAGTCCATCTTAGTTTGTCCGCCAGAATGGACTACCCCCCGAATATGCATTGCTACCAGAAAACGACCAGTGGAGATCACCCATTCCCCACACTCTCACAGCCTCACAACAAAGGGGGTAAGATCTGGTCCCTCCCTGTTTGTTGATATACCAGACCACTGACATGTTGTCTGACTGAATTGAAATGGTTCTCAGAGGTAGAAAGGCATGAAGTGCCTGCAATGTTAAAAGGACCAACGTCATCTCCAGAACGTTTACATGCAAACTGGTCTCAATCGGGGACCACATGCCTTGGACTGTCCTTCCCGTGCAATTCCCCCTTCACCCTAGCTGGGAGACGTCCGTGGTCACTATGGCTTGGGCAGGGGCTGTGACAAAAAGTCATCCTTCGAAGATTTCTGAAGAATGCATCCACCATAGAAGGGACGACCTGCAGACTTTGCTTATGTGCATCAGGTACGACACTGGAAGATCCAACAAAGACCATTGCACTGTTAGAGTCCACTGAAGTATTCGCATGTGTAAACGTGCACATGGTAGAAGTGTTATCGTTGCTGCCAAAGAACCTAGGGCCTTTAAAACAGACTCTGCTGTGGGAAGATGAGATCAATAAATGAAAGAGACATGCATCCTTAAGTTTCGAATTCTCTCTGAGGTCAGGAGGACTTTTGTCTGTAATGTGTCTAGCCGTGCTCCTATGTATTCTATATCCTGGACAGGGTTCAGAAGAGATTTGGCTGTGTTGACTGTAATCCCTAGAAGGTGTGCAAGGCGTAGGAAATAGTCTCTGGTCCAACAAAGTAGAGGCTTGGTGGGAGCAGTAAGGAACCAATCGTCCAGGTAAGGGTAAACCTGAATCTCCTGAAGCCTTAGGTGTGCCACGACTACTGCTATCACTCTGGTGAACACCCTGGGGGTTGTGGTGAGACCAAAGGTTAGGGCTCGAAACTGATAATGATTGGCCCCTAGCCAGAAGCGGAGAAACCTCCTGGAGCTTCTGTCCATCTTTATGTGATAGCAGGTATCCTGGAGGTCGAACGAGCACATCCAGTCGCTCTGTTGGAAGTATGGCAGGAGGACTGTAAGGCGACGATCCAGAACTTCTCTTTGGCAACTGACAGGTTCAGAGTAGACAGGTCCAGAATGGGCCTTAATTCCCCTGTCTTTTTTGGCACCAAAAAAACTTGGAGCAGATGCCCAATCTGGACTGATCTAGGGGGGTGGGTTTGATGGCTCATTTCTTTAACAGCTTGGAAACCTCTAGTGATGCTGCCTCCCTTTGAGTGGGTGGTACGTCTGGAAGGTGTTGGAAAGGGGTAGGAAGAAACACAAATGGGACTGAATTGCCTCTGGAAATTATCTGAAGCACCCAACGGTCTGATGACATGGCCTCCCATATCATCAGGTGCAACAACAGGTGACCCCTGACTGCCTCCAGAGCAGAGCAGTTGGGCAACCCCTCAGGGTTGCTGCGAGGGTCTGCCCGAGAATGGTTCTCAAGACCCAACATTCCTCAGAACCCCTCTGCCTCTGGGCTGACATCTGTCCTGTCCCCCTCTGCCTCTAGGGAAAGAAGGGCCCTAACTGTCCTGGGAATACTGAGATGTCCGGAACCACATCTTCTTTTGCCCTCGCTGATTCTGGGAAAAGGATCTTTGAAGGTTCGAGAAGCAGATTCCGATGGCAGACAGTGTCTTCCCATCTTTCTCACTCTGGACCAAGGTGTCATGGATGGTCTTACCAAAGAGGGAAGAACCGTCATAAGGGGCATTCGCAAAAGATGCCTTGAAGGGTTCCGTGAACTGACACAACCTCAGCCAGGCATGACGCTTCATGGAAACGCCGGAGCAAGCCGCCCTACCCTTTCCTTTGGTCGCATGCGAGAGGAGTTGCATGGACATATTAGAAACCGCTGTCAAGGTAGCCATCCTCACGGAGAACATACACCTGTCCTCCTGTGACATGGACTTTGGGGGCGACTCAGCCCGTTCCTTAACCAGGTCACACCAGATAGTTCAGTGCCCTAATAGAAAAGGTTGCTGACGCATAAACCTGGTTCCCTAGATGATCCATCATCCTAGACTCATGGTCAGGAGGGCGGACCGAGGAACTCTCATGGGCTAGTTCCCTCTTGGTGGCGGCTGCTACCACCATAGCATCTACCAGGGACCCTTTATTCCAAGCAGGTCTGTCCGCAGGTGGGCTTAAGATTTTATCTGGGCACTTTGGGATTGGTTCTACAGTGTCCGGTTCCTTCCAAGCCCACGAGGTGACCAAGTCCACTAATGGATCCACGAGGGGGGACACACCCAAGAAGTAGACGGGCCTGTGCCGAAAGCCTCCAGGAACACCGATTTGTCCGAAGGTTTTGGGGCAGACCAACCTCCCGACTGGTGCAAAATTTCCATAATGTCCCGAAGGAGACATCCTCAGGAGGTGATCTGGGGGAACCTTCCCCATCATCCAAATCAGTGTCCTCAGTGAGGGACTCCGCAAAGGAGTCCAAGTGCCCCCTCTTGCACGTATGCTTGCGAAGAACCTCTCCGATGGGGGTTTCTGGAGGGGGCTCACAAACCACCTGTTGTTCCTCAAGGGAACCCACCTGGGGCTCCTCGAGCACAGGTTGTCCCTGTGGTAAAATGATGAGAGTCACACCAAAAACAGAAGGAGTCGAGGCGGAGTCTGAAGATATAGTCAGGGGCCTCAACCCATTGGAGACAACCCTTTCCCCAATGTCGAACACCGAAGGAGAACGAACTTCCTGGGATACTAGTAAGGTTGCTGCTCTCCCCAAATCCGACACGGGGATCAGAGCCGGGCCCGAAGTGGACGGAGCACTGAGGAGGTGGCCATGAACTGACAAGGTCGGAGCCGATGGAAAGAACTCCACCTCCTCAGATCCGACACCCAGGCTACGTCTCAGAGAGCCACTTGGATCTGAGTTTGTCGGATCCGACATGCTCCAGGCAGATGCCGGTGTCGGGGAAACATTTACCATCGGCGCCAACCCTCTGACTAGGAAACCTCTTGGATCCATGTACTCCGAAACCGGGGGTCGGATCGGAGAAGGAGATATAAGTTAAAGAAGGGAAGCAAGCTCCCCACTCCAGAGGGAGAGTGGGCTGGCAAGACTCCAATCGGAATTTGTGTGCGAATAAATCTCTGCATCATTTTATCCATGTCAGCTTCTGAAAGACTGCAGGTAGACCGGGATGAAGCTACGGACTCCGACCTGACGGGTCGGAGAACTGAAGCCCTAGAAGATGGCCAGGGCTCCTCCAGCTCTGGAGAAAACCTAGGAGATCAGAGCTGAGGGGAGTCAGGTCGGTGCCTAGTCTGAAGTTTGGGGGTAAACCCAGTCGGAGCTGAAAGGTCTGGGGACCTCTTCCTCTTATCACTCTTGTGCTCTCTCTTCTTCTCTCTGCCCTTCTTATGCTCTCCTTCCACAGGCCTAGAAGCAGGAGGATGAGTCCCAGCCTGGGAGGGAGGAGAAGCAAGTGTGGGAGCCGAAGGAGAGGCGGTCACAGACGTGACCAAAGCAAAACTGGAGGCAGCTACCTCCATAGATGGGAGAAGGCCCTTCATCATAAGTTTAGCCCTATGGTCTTTAAGGGCTCGGGGGATTAAAACCCATGCAAATACTGCAGTCAATTGAAAGATGAGCAGCACCCAAACAACGAACACAGAGTGTGGTTGTCTGCAGGCGACAGTTTGTGGCCACACTCTGTGCATCTTTTAAACACTTGCTTTGGTTGTTCAGCCATACCCAGTCCAAGAAATTACCAAAGACACTCTCTACCCACCACACACTCAAACACAAGCACACAGAAAGCTGTGGGGGGAGGGGGAGAAAGTCTAACGACTACAGAACAACTACCTAAAACTATAGAAAACTATCTAGTTGCACAGTGGGAGAGGAAGGGAGGAGACCTACACTACCAACAAACACACTGAAAACTATGAAAACGGGAAATCAGAAACTTCAAAACTCTACTCACGACCTGGAGATCAAGGATCATGATGCGTTACGAAGCCACAGCAAATGAGATCTGAGGATTGGAAGGTAGTGGTGGTTTATTATGGGTAGGGGGAGGAGCTTGGAGCAGATGCTTGTGAAGTTGCCAGCTCAGATGCAGTACGGATCTGGTACCCACAGGTTGAAGATCAAATGAAGTAAACTACTTCAGATCAGTTGATTAACAGTAAACTTACTAAACTTATGTATATTGTCCAGGTAATCCCTTATTTTCTCTTTAGCACTCTACAGTTGCACCTGTTCATATTCTCTGAGATACACCTATTCTGAAATACTTCAGCCTTTGTTAGTCCCTTCAAATAATTCTTGTTAATATTTCCTGCTTAAAACTGATTATTTCTCCCAGAATTTTCTTAAGCTCCATTGTAGCTGTTTTAGGTGGAATATAAATACAAGCCAACGTAATCCTCCCCCCTTGCCAGTAGCACCTCATTACTACAAATCTACCATTATAATTATTTCCTTTTCTATCACTACTGGAGTTTCTCTAGAAATTAATATAAGTATTCCCTGTTTCTTTTGTCTCAGATATTCCACTGAATAACCATACCGAAATCATTTATCAAATTCACATGCTCATTTCTTTCCAAATGTGTCTCCTGTAGTATAACCTTTTGAATTTTTTAATACAGTTTAATACTCTTTATTTTTTGTATATACCCATGAGATTATTCACATTCACAGATCACATGGAAAATGGTGCCATTATGATAGGAAGTTATTATTCCCACCTGTTATGTTTAATAGCTTTTTTTAATGTCTAGTTTCTGCTTTTGTGTTACGTGCATACACTAATGTTTGGCAGGCTGATCTTTTATACAATTGTTTCTTGTCATATCCATTTCAAGCTATGTCATATCTTGCCAGACTTTTTGTTTTAATGAAAACCATAAAAAAAAAAAAAAACACCCCCAGAATACCCCAAGAACCTGTTAACTGAATACAAACACAGAAAACTATGAACATCTTCAAATAAATATCCTCTTGAAAGGAACAGTCATCCCAGATTTATAGCTAGACTCACAGGCTTTAATTGACCTATCATGAAAGCATATCAGTTTTACTTATATCATGCTCTCTATGCTAACCTGTCTGTCACCTCAACAGCTAAGATTACAGCCTATTATCTTGAATGTGCTTTTTCATGCTTCTTTTTTTACAATGCAGTGCCTTCATTTCTTAAAACTAAACAAGGAAGAAAGAATATGTGAAAAATGTTACCCGTTTACTTCAGTATCCCTATAACATGCATAAAAACAAAGTGCTTTACTATATAACATGCAGCATATGTCATGTTTTATAAAAATACAGTTGTTTTGCTTACAGTTATATCTTTCCTTCCTTTTCTCCTCTCCTTAATGTTTTTCCCAACATTAATGACGAAGTACGGCATATCCTTTGCTGTCCCCCTACAAGTTAAATAAAGCCATAAAAAGTCCAGCCTTTCCAAGTTTTCTTGTTCTGCTATATTTCACAAATGTGATTGATGCTTTGTAATCCCATATGCATTCATTAATTTCTGAATTGCTGGTTTTCTTTGTGTTACTCTCCATCTCCCAGTTCCAGTCTCTGGTTCATTTCCATCGTACTCCTGGTTCTAGTCAACTCCTGTGCATTTCTCTGTCTCTCAAGCATTTTCCTTTGGAACAGGAGAAAAAGATTTCACTGGCATAGTCTGTCTCTGAGATTTATTATCAGAAGAATAAAAAGCAGTCTCCCTTTTGTTTGATAGCTCTCTTTTTGTTGAAGAAACTTCTGTATTTTCTCCTTAGCATGTTCTGCATCAAAAAATGAATTTGGTCCTCCAGGAAAAATACTGTAATGCAACATAGTTTTATTGGTCCTGACAAAACTGTGGCAGAAGGGTGAAGTATTAAATACTGGAGACAGCAGAGTGTTTGTGAAAAATGATTATTCATTCTTTAGCAGGCAGAAGAGAAACAAATTTATCCTAGCAATCAGGGAATGTCAAGAGGCAGGTGTGAGATTAAAGATGTTACATCCAGCTGTCTTCACAATATTTGTTCCTGGAGAATCAGTCATTTTTGATGCAGAAGATGTTAAGGAGGAAATACAAAAGTATGTCCAGCAAAAAGTGAGTCATCAAACAGAAGGGGACCCTGCTTCCCATTCTTGTCATAATAAAGCTCACAGACAGACTTTGCCAAAGAAACCTTTTCCAATGTTCCAAAGGAAAATGCTTGACACAAAAAAGGCACAGAAGTTGACTAAAAGAATCAGGAGAACCTTGGACTTGAACAAGAGTCTGATGTTGGGAGACGGAGGCGATCAGGAAGAAGACAAGCAGCACTGAAATTAGCGAATAAATGGGAGATTATAAAGCATCAATCACATTTGTGAAATATGGCTTTACAAGAAAAAGTGGCTGAGAAACACTAGACTTTTGTTAACTGTATTAAACTTGTGAGGTGACCAAAAGGCATACACTCCTCTTCATGTTATTTATGTTTGGAAGGACACTAAAAAGGGGAAAAAAGTTAAGTAAAACAGTTTTTGTTAATAACTATATTTGTATAAAGCATATATTTCAAGATATAAATTAAATGTTATATACAAAGGCATTTTCAATGACTGTTGCTTAAGATAAAGATACTAAAGTAAATAAGCAGTTTTTTGTTTTTAAGTTTTAAGAAATGCAGGCATTACAATGTAAAAAAGAGATGAAAGTCTGGAAAAAGCATGTTTAAGTTACTATGGTGCAATCTTGGGCTGTTGGGTGGGAGGATGGGGTGTAAAAATGCACGGATTATAATATATAATATATATAAATTGTTCCTATGTTTAGGAATAATTACTAACACTGTTTCAAAAACATTAAAAGACAACCTATTAAAATCCTGGACTTGTTCTTGCACTGACCCTACTTAAACTACCTTTCCTTTTGCTGCTACTAACTCCACCTTCCTCCTTTCCTCTCCATCTGTAACCTAACACTATTTCAATCCTGCACCTGTTCAAACAAGACCATACTTCTTACTATCTGGCCCTGACATGACATTATATTTTATCCTAACCTGACTTCATGCTGTATATCTGTATAAGTAATTGTATTGTGTTTCAAGTATAGATTATAATTATATGTGATCACTGTTATACTTAACTTCTTTTTGTCATATTATAACATGTATATATTTACTAGACATTTCCTCCTCGGGCCTCTGCTGAAAAAGGGCACCTTCCCAGTTGGACTAACCCTGTCAACAAATGTCAAAATAAATAAAAAATAAATATGTACAGCTGAGCTGTTTTCGATTACTTTTGCATAGATAAAAGTCTGGATTAATGCCCTTGGCTTAATCTACTAAATTTCTTTTTTGTGTGTAAGCATGTGGGCTTTAAAAAAAGACAACACTGAATGTAATGAAAAGTTTTCTTTCAGCAAATAAATGTTCAGTATGATTTCTGAAGTCTGCAGTTCTTATATTTCCATGGAGATAAACAGACTACAGGTACAGGCAATACATTTCAAGAGTTCTGGGCATTGTTTGTTGAGGGAATTTTAAAAATAAAAGGTCCAAGAGCAAGCAGCTTAGTAAAAAAAAAAAGTTTGAAATTACTAAAGTGAATCGGAGAGAGCAGTTTTCTTGGTACTTTTTAATGCATTTACTCAGTTAAGTAGGTAAATGGACGAGTGTTCTTTTTTTAATGGTCTTTGCTAAATGCTATTTAGAACAAGAGCACTCGTCCATCTACCTACTTAAATTAATAAACTACTTGAAATTTCAGCAAGGTGTCTTTATTCCTCCTACAGGGAGCGTATCGCACAGAGAGAGAGTGTCTACTAGATCTGCTAGCTAAAGTGATTTTATTTATACTAATTCTTTGTACTCTGTTTTTTTATTAGTCCTGTCACTGTCTGGGTCACTGGTGGGAAATAGAAATGACTCGAGCCTTCTGGAATACCTCTGTTTAATATCAGAAAGTTAGGAAGACCTACAGCTTTATAAAATCTCTTTTCTCACTTAATACAGTTTTACAGGAAGGTCTTGAATATGATTGCCACTTACACCACAAACCCACTGGACCCTCTCTAAAATCATATTGTTCCAGATAGACAGGAAGCATTAGAGCAAGTGTGCACCTGTATATGCAATGGTGGTGGCAGCAGCCACTAAGAAAAAGCTATTGGAAGAAATCTCATCCATTTATTACCCCCCATCAGAGAATCTAGGACCATGGACATATTTGGGAAGTGGGCATATGCATCAGTGACTTTCACCCTTAGACTGCCAAACTACATAGCCCATTTAACAAGATTCCAGAGAGACTTGACAGAGATCCCCCAAGTCACTCAAGAAACAGTGGACTCCCAGCTTTTCACCCTTCAATCTTCCTCCATTGTGGCAATGTGTTTGCTCTCTAACACACCATATGGTATGCCCCTTATGAAGGTTCCACCTTGTTTGTACCAAAAGTCAAGGATACTTTCACCAGGAGCCAATAAGATGGCAACACTCTCTCTGCAGTGGCAGTACACTTCTCCATCCCACAAAGAACATTTTCTTTGAAACCAGAGATCGTAAAGAACATGTGGTTCTGCAAATCAAAGAGTACTTTCCATGACTCCCAAGGTGACATACCTCTGTGTGGCAGAGTGGGAGGCAATTTTAATAGACAATGCCCAACAGGCAGGGACAAATTGCACAATCAAGACTTTCATGGTGCATTCTCCGAGAAAGCCTTTCAGTACTCTTGAACGGTTACCTGACTGCTGCACTCTGGAGGCAGTTGGAAGGGATAGTATGTTTCTTTGCACTCTCAAGCCTGGCAAACGATAACCTCAGATTAACTGGTGCTAAGAATAATATTCAGAGGCTCTTCAATTCTCTTTTCCCTCCCACCCCAGAAAAAGAAAAGTTCCCAGTGTTCCACCTATTCAGTGGGTCTTAGTTGCCATAGAAATTTCAAAACTGCTGGGAAAGAGAGAGTAATCGAGCCATCCCCCATGACCTGTTTAAAATATGGAGTCTATTTCAGGTTCTTTTTAGCACCAAACAAGGCTGGGGACTTCAGGCCTTTTTTGGATCTCAGTCACCTAAAACCAGTTCATAAGGCAGGGAAAATTCCGGATGGTCACAGTTCAACCCATTTTGCTTCTTCTGAAGATAGATGATTAGATGTACTCTATAGATCCCCAGAATGCTTACTATTGTATCAAAATAGCAAAGTGCTTCAGGACATTTCTGCACTTACAGCCATGAGCCAGTCATTTCTCACTCAGAGCACTGCCATTCAGTCTCACCAAATTCCACTGGGTGATCACCAAGATCATGGCAGTAGTAGCTGTGCACTTGCACCTACTGGGGATCCAAGTCTTCCTGTATCTCGACAACTGGCTCTTAATGCCTCCACCAAGCATCTCTTATTCACACACTGGGATCAAGTACTCCAGCTGCTTCTGAAATTATGAATCTCTGTAAAACTACAAAAATGTCAACAGACTCCAGCTCAGAGTACATAATTCATAAGATGCCACCTAAACACCTAATTCATACAGTCAGCCTTCCCCAGCCCAGGATACAGTCACTTCATCTTATAGTTCTTCAAGTTCTACATCACCCAGCACCACCAGCAAGGTTAATCCTAAGTCTCTTGGGTCTCGTCGTGTCTACAACTCTAATAATTCCATTAGCCAGATATTTCATGAGAGTGCTGCAATGAACCCCCCCTACATTCAAAAATTTGGATTATCCACACAGCTTGGTGGATAATATCCCTGTCTGTGACCAAGGGCTGTCCTTTCCAGATGGTTTTGCCTACCACAACACTGACCTCAGATGCATCCCATCTTGGGTAGGGGTGGAGAGCTTTCGAAGGGAAGATGATCCAAGGTACATGGTCAACAACAGAGGCCAACATTCACATCAATCTCTGGGAGCTGACAGCAGTCCTCCTAGAACTGCAGGCATTTCAGGACCTCCTCCCCAAGAGTGTGATCTCCATACAAACAGGATGGACCCCAATCCTGTCCTTTGTGTCAAGAGGCCATGAAGGTTTGGCAATGGGCTATGCCTACACAATGCTTTCTAACAGCAACATACATCCTAGGGTCCTCCAGTGTACTCATGGACAAATTGAGCAGGACAGTGTTGGTGCCTCACAAGTGGTCCCTTGGTCCCTCAGTCCTACAGTGATACAAGCAATTTATAGTCGCTGGGGCCAGCCTTACTATGACTATGTTGCCTCCTCTTTAAATATTAAATGTAGCAAGTACTTTGCCCTGATCCCGCTACAGAGACAATCACAGTATGAAGCTTTGGTCCACAACTGGTCCCCAGGAATCGTATATGCCTTTCCCCTTTACCCATAATGAACAAATTCATGCAGAAAGCAAGGCAGTGCAAGGCTAGGGTGATCTTCATTGCTCCCATTTGCCTCAGCAGACATGGTTACTCTACCTATGACCTCTTCTCGGATGATTGGATGTTGGATCATTATCCAGATGTACTAACTCACCCATCTGGACTGCCTCATCCGGATCAGAATCCATGAAATTAACCGTGTGGGTCCTCTGATTTTAACAGTAGCAAGAGATGCCCCCCCACACACACACACACACACACACATACATCACATACAGTAGTCAGTACTCTATTATTCTCCTAGGAAAATTTACCATAGCAAATGGAAGATATTTTTGGTTTGGGCCTACTCCAGTGGTCTGGATCCCTTTTCAGCAACAGTTCTTCAATACTTGAATTTTTGTCTGCTCTCTTTAACAAAGGTTCCAGTTTTGCCACCATTAAGGTACAATTGACTGAAATTTCTAGTTTTTACATTGGATGTAATGACATGTTGGCAGCATCTATACAAATCTCAAAAGTCTTCCTCAAAGGTGCCTTTCTACTGAGACCTCCCATTAGAGACTTAGCACCTCCATGGGACATCATCATTTTGCTACAAGCTTGAACCCAGACTCCATTGGAACCTGCAACCACTGCAGACTTAACATTTCTGACATGGAAAACAATTTTCTTAGTTGCACTAACATCAGCCAGATGAGTTTCAGAACTATAAGCCCTGACCTCTAAGCCCCCCCTTTACCTAGTGTTACACAAATATTGAGTCTCCCTTAGAACTACTACATCCATTACACCTAAGGTGGTATATGAAACTAATATAAATCAATCAATACATCGTCTTTCCAAGGTACTCAAACAAAGGAGAATACTTCTACGTATATTAGATGTTCACACACAATTCAATCTATATTCAGAGACAAAAGATTTCAGAACAGATGATCAATTGTTCATTTCCTTTTCCAAAAAAGTTGGGAAAGGCAGTTTCCAAAGTAACCTTATCTAGATGGCTCTCACATTGTACTTCCTTTGTATATAAGAAGAATAATTTACCCTTACCAGAAAAAACAAAAACATTCAACTACAGCAGTTTCTACTTCTAAAGCCTTTAAGAGAGGATTATCCATTGACGATGTGTGTGCTGTGGCCACATGGGCAATGGTACATGCCTTTGTGTCTCACTATAAGCTGGACACACAAGACAGAGCCCGTTCATCATTTGGCTCCATCATACTAAGGAATGCTCTCCTTTGACACCACTCAGTTTGACAGCTTGGGATTCTGTCCAGTATGTTTCAATGGATGAAACTAGACAAGATTGGATATGAAAGTTATGTGCATACCATAAAATTAGATCCATGTTGTCTGATTTTTGCTCACGTCAAACTCCCTGCACCACATCCCTTTCCAAATTGTCACCAGCGACTTTGAGATGATTGAGTGGATATTTCTCCCTGTCTGTGCACAGTCACGTTAGATTGCAATTATTTTTCCTCAACAATCCAAGATCACCAAGTTTATAACTTTCTTTCTGGGAAGGTTTTTTTTCCCCTAGGTACTTTTTTCTCATATATTCCAGATAAGGGGTGGCAAACTTGATCTGAACATTTGAGGTACAGCTTAGGGAACTGTGGGTAGGGGAGGAGTCAGAGGTTTGGATCCGATACACTTTGAAGTTGGAGCCGAGATCAGATCCTGTCGGAGCCAACAACCCATATGTATGAACAGATGAAAACAGACAATGGATCTTTAGTTCCATATTACCATAAATATATCCCCTGACTGGTGAATCTCTAATTGCTTGAGCAAGAGCTCCCAATATAGAGGAAATAATAGGGTGGACAGTGGGAAACACTGTCTAGTGCCCCTGTATAAAAAGAAGTTATGTACTCACCATAACGTTCCATCTGAGTAGGTAACTTCATTTGTCTGCAACCTGTGGGTATCGGATCCATCCTCGGATCTGAGCTGGCAGCTTTACCTAGCTAAAAGATCCAAGCTCCTAGCTCCTCCCCTACCCATAATCCCCTGCTACACATCCCCCATCCTCAGATCGAGTTTGCCTATAAAGACTCCACAAGACCCTCAAAAGAGGCCAGTAACCTACTGCCTAACAGAATGAGCAATCCTATCCCATGGTTAAGAAGCACGAAACTGGTTAGGGGGAATGGGGGGGGGTTGGTTGAAGACAAATGAAGTTACCTACTCAGATGGAATGTTATGGTGAGTACATAACTTTATCTGAAGTAGTTAACTTCATTTGGTCTGCAACCTGTGGGACAGAGTCCCCAGCTACCTAGAAACCTTGGGCGGGCCTCAAGGAAGAATATTCCGGAGCACAGCGGAGCCAAAGGAAGCCCTACTCCTGGATATTATATCCAATTTATAATGAGAAATGAATGTATGAGAGGAGGACCAAGTAGCTGCTGAACATATGTCGTCTATAGGGACTCTAGACCAGAACGCTGCAGAGGTAGCTATGGATTGGGTTGAATGAGCATGGATTCCCAAAGGTACCGGTTTGTTTGAAGCTAAATAGGCCTGAATGATGCATTGTGAAATCCAGTTGGCTAATGTAACTTTGGTAATAGGATTACATACAGAAGACTTGGCAAAGGACACAAACAATTGATCAGATTTGCAGTTGGTTGCTGTCCTGTGCAAATAAAAATGCAGTTGTCTATGTACATCCAATTTGTGTAATGTGCATTCCCCCTTTGTTCTTGAAATTGGGGAAAAACACTGGCAAATTAATAGAGTGATTAATATTCAACTTAGAGGCTACTTTAGGGAGGAAGGAAGGATTAGACCTGAGAGAAACTCTGTCCTTATGAAATATTAGGTAAGGGAGTTTCATACAGAGGACTTGAAGCTCAGACACTCTCCTAGCTGAAGTTATTGCAATCAGGAAGGCTGTTTTCCAAGATAAAAATTTCAACTGAGCAGAAGCAGCCGGTTCGAAAGGAGGGCCCATCAAAGCCTGTTGGACCAATGTTAAGTCCCATGGTGGGACCGCAGACTTAACTGGCGGTTTAACAGAAAGGCGCCTTTTAAAAAAGTTTTGCAAATCCTGGTGAAAGCCAGTGATCCTACATCATCCCCAACATGAAAATGAGAGATGGCTACCAACTGTACTTTAATCGTAGATGCACTGGCTCCCTGATGAAAGATATGGGACAGAAAATCAAGAATCGTCGGAATAGGGACAGTAAAGGGGTCTAAGCCCCTGTCTTTGGCCCAGATGGAAAAACGTTTCATTTACTACTGCAGATTTTTCCTGGTGGATGGTTTGTGTGCTGCTACCAGAATAGCTTTCACTGGTGACGAGATACCGGGAGTCCTTGCTATCAGTGGAACTGGATCAACCAAGCCGTGAGCTTTTGGATGCCCAGGTTTGGGGGTTGTAATCCCGCAGGATGAGAAATTAGATCCGGAATGGTATCTAAGATCCAAGGAGGAACCACACTGTGAGACCGCAGGTAAGGGAACCAGATCTGGCGAGGCCAGAATGGGGCTATGAGGATTATCTTGCTCCCCAACCGATGGGCTTTCTACAGGAACTTCGTCATGAGCGGAAGTGGGGGATAAGCATAAAGGAGAACTGGGACAAGCATGAACCACAGCGTCTCTGGGGCTCTCCCCTATTGGGGGAATTAGAATGAAAAATTCACTGCACTTTGTGTTTGACAGAGAAGCAAACAGATCGCAGCAAGGTAGACCCCATATGAGGAAGATTTGTTTCGCTACTAACGGGTTTAGAGACCACTCGTACGGTGTGAGGATCAAGCGACTTAGCTTGTCCACTAAGATGTTGGTCTGGCCCAGAATATGCGTTGCTACCAGAAAGCGGTTGGTGGAGATCGCCCATTCCCAAACTCTCATAGCCTCTCGGCAAAGAGGATAAGATCTGGTTCCTCCCTGTTTGTTGATGTACCAGACTACAGCCATGTTGTCCGCCTGAATTGCAACAGTTCCCGGAGGAAGAAGGTCTTGTAGGGCTTGCAACGCCAGAAGCACCGCCCTCATCTCCAGAACATTGATATGCAAAACGGTCTCTGAGAGAGTCCACGTGCCTTGGACGGTTCTGCCCATAGCATGCCCCCCACCCGAGGCGAGAAGCGTCCGTGGTCAACGTGGCTTGGGGCTAAGGCATGACAAATGGTCTCCCCTCTCGCAGCTCCTGAGAGTTAAGCCACCAGAGAAGGGAGTCCTTGCAAACCCTGCTCAAGGGAATCAGGGTGTTCAAGGGGTGCAGTAAAAGTGACCATTGGACCTGAAGAGTCCACTGAAGAATTCTCATGCGCAGTCGCGCAAAGGGCGACAGACCGATGCCTGCCACCATGGAGCCCAAAGCTCTCAGGACTAATTCCGCAGGTGGGGCTGGGGACTGGAGAATTGCCAAAACATGAAGAGACAAAATGCGCAACCTGTCTGTTGTTAGAAAGGCCTTGGAGTGGCGTGTATCTATCTTGGCCCCTATAAATTCCAGAACCTGCACAGGATTAAGGAACGATTTTTGAAGATTTACAGTAATACCCAAACGCTGAGTAAGAGCCAGGGTATACTCAATGGCAGAGCAGAGCTGATGCCTGGTGGAAGCAGTGAGGAGCCAGTTGTCCAGGTACAGAAAGACCCAAATGCCCTGAAGTCTCATGTGGGCTGCGACCACTGCCATGACCTTGGTGAACACCCTGGGGGCTGAGGTGAGGCCGAACGGAAGAGCCCTGAACTGATAGTGACTGGCTCCCAGCCGAAAGCGGAAAAACCTCCTGGATCGTCTGTCCATTAGAATGTGGTAGTATGCATCCTTGAGGTCTATGGAGCACATCCAATCATTCTCCCGTAGGAAGGGGAGAATAGATTGCAGAGTGACCATCCGGAATTTCTCTTTGGGAATGAACAGGTTTAGAGATGAGAGGTCTAGGATAGGCCTCAGGTCCCCCGTCTTTTTTGGCACTAAAAAGAACCTGGAGTAATTTCTCAATCCAGACTGGCCTGGGGGGACGTGCTGGATGGCTCTTTTTTCTAATAGCTTTGAAATTTCTGAAGCTGCCACCTCCCTTTGATCAGGTGGGACATCGGGGAGGCATTTCATATGAGGGGGAAGACTCAGAAAGGGAATGGAATAACCTCTGGATATAATTTGGAGCACCCACCGATCCGTAGTAATGGACTTCCAAGTTTGGAGGTGCTCCGACAGATGCCCCCCGACTGCCACCAGAGAGGGACAGTCGGATAAGCCCTCAGGGCTGTTGCGCGGACCTCTCCGAGAAAGGTTCTCGAGACCCGAGATTTCTCTGCCCCCCCTCTGCCTCTGGGCCGGCGTCCACCTTGTCCTCTTCTGCCTCTAAATGACAAGGGGTCTGAAGCGGGATGGGACTGCTGTGATTTCCGGAACCACATCTTCTTTTGTCCCCTCTGGTTCCTCGAGAAGGACCGTTGGGGATTAGAGAAGCGGATCCCGATGCCAGACAGCATCTTCCCATCTTTCTCGCTTTGGACCAGCGTGTCGCGGACGGTCTTGCCAAAGAGCATAGAGCTGTCAAAGGGTGCGTTTGCGAAGGACGCCTTAAAGGGTTCTACAAAATCGCAAAGGCGGAGCCAGGCATGGCGCCACAGAGTGATGCCTGCTCCACTGGTTTTAGCCGCTCCCTCTGTGGCATGGGAGAGTAGACGCATAGATGTGTTAGTAATAGATTTCAGAGTGGCCATGCCAGCCGAGAAGGTGCATTTGTCCTCGGCCACCATGGACACCGGGGGGGCTCCAGCGTATTCCTTAATCAAGTCTCGTTGGAGTCTGATGACGTGTGCCATATAGTTCACGCCCTTACAGAGAAGGTAGCTGAAGCAAACATCCACTTTCCAATGCGGTCCAACTTCCGAGATTCCTTATTTGGAGGGTGGACCAAGGAACTCTCCTGCGCTAGCTCCTTCTTGGTGGCAGCCGCCACCACCATGGCATCCACTGGAGAACCTTTAGACCATGCCAGCCTATCAGAAGGGGGACTAAGTATCTTGTCTGGTCTTTTGGGAATTGGCTCCATAGGGTCCGGCTCCTTCCAAGCCCTGGTGGTAATTAAGTCCACCAAGGGGTCAGCCGGGGGAGACACCCAATAAGTAGACGGGCCTGCATCAAACACCTCCAGGAACACAGTCTCGTCCGAGGAAGGTTTTTGGGCAGACCACCCTCCCCTGATTCGCAACATCTCAATGATGTCTCCAAAGGAGACATCCTCAGGGGGTGACCTTGGGGAACTTTCCCCTTCCTCCAAGTCTGTGTCCTCTGTGAGGGACTCAGGGGAGTCCAGGTGCCTGGTGCCTCCTTTTGCACTTCCGTTTGTGAGGAACCTCCTCGGTGGGGCTATCCGAGGAGGGCTCACTCACGGGGTCTTGTTCCTCTAAGGGAACCAACTGGAGCGCCGATGCAGGCTGTCCCTGTGGCCGGATGACAGAGGACAGGCCCAAATGCGCAGGGGTGACGGATGGATCCACAGCCTGGACCGGGGATCTGGAAGTCCTCGACAGCACCCTCTCCACTACATCAAACGCCGAGGGCGAACCGCTCTCCCCTGGCTCCGAGAGCAGCCCCTTCGGCTCAGATGCAGGGATCAGCGTCGGAGCTGAAGTGGTCGGACCCGAGAGGGAAGTGTGCTCCGACCTAAATGGCGCTGAAGACACAGTTCCCCCCACGGATCCGATGCTCGGCTCTCGGCCCCGAGAGCTAGGATCCGACACGCTCGAGGGCATAGTCGGCGTCAAAGTAATCAAGACTGTCGGCGCCGATGGTTCCCTGGGTCTGAAACGGCACGGATCTGAAGACTCCGAAACCCTAAACCGGGTTGGAGAAGGAGCGATCGGGGTAAAGAAAGGGGTCGAGCTCTGCATTTGAGCCTGCAGGAAACAACACATCATCCGGTCCAAATCAGCATCGGTCAAGCTTCTGGTGGATCTGGAGGAGGTCGTAGAGGCGGGCCTGGAGGGCTGCCTCGAGAACCTCGAGGGAGACCAGTACTCCTCTTCTGGCTCCGGGGAAAAGCAAGGAGAACGGAGCTGAGAATGAGGAGAACCAGAGGCCCTCTTAGCGGGACTAGCTACCTTCGCTGGCGGGGCTGAGGGATGAGACTCAGCCCGCCTTTTATGCCTGTGCCGGTCCTTATCTCTCCTTTTTTCTTTCGGAGAGGAAGAAGAGTCCCCCTCACCCTGAGAAGCAGAGAGAGTTTGAGTCCCCAACAAGGGAGGGGGATTGGAAGGCACGGAAGCCACAGCCGTGACTGGTGCCTTAGAGGGAGAGGAGGAAGAAGAATCCGGGGGCAACAATCCCGACAGGATTAGCTTGTTCCTCCTATCCCTGATAGCCCGGGGGTTGAAAGCCGCACAAACCTAGCAGCTGGTGGATAAATGGGCCACTCCCAGGCAAATAACGCACTGAGTGTGACTGGGGACAGCTTATGACCACACTCAGTGCATTTAGAAAAAAATGGCTTTAGGCCCTTCAGCCATCACACCACACACTCACGCACTAGGGGGAGGGAATTGAAATAAATTTGAAGTAAATTTACCACAACAAAAATATGCCAAATATATTAGTCGATAAAGGGGGCTAAGCAACACACACACACCAAAGAAAATTTAGAAAAAAAACGATTTTTAAAGGTTTTATTTTAAAAACTGGAAAACTCTCACTCACGCCTAAGAGCTCGTCTCTAGAAGCTGCTATAAGCCGCGGAAAAACTAGATCTGAGGATGGGGGGTGTGTAGCAGGGGATTATGGGTAGGGGAGGAGCTAGGAGCTCAGATCTCTTAGCTAGGTAAAGCTGCCGGCTCAGATACGAGGATGGATCCGATACCCACAGGTTGCAGACCAAATGAAGTTAACTACTTCAGATCTGAAGGAATGGGGAACAATCTGCCATTAGCTTAACTCTGGGGGAAGCACGATTACAGAAGACTTGTGGAAAATTATAAACCGGGTCTGAAATCCAAATATCTGTAGGGTTTCAAAAAGGAATTCCAAGGACACCCCTATTGGATGCTTTTTCCACATCTAAACTTAGCAGTAAAAGAGGGTTACAGGATTCACAAGCACCGTTAAGCATCAACAATGTCTTCAAGGTATTATCAGACGTGCTCCATCTCTCTCTATAAAACCACATGAAGGACATACATTGGGCCACTCTCTTGGCCATAACAGACAGAAAACTTTATAATCATGATTAAGGACTGAAATAGGTTGATAGGAAGATGGGTGAACTGAATTTTTGCCCTCCTTCAAAAAATAGCAACCACTGCTTGTTTCAATGAACTAGTAGCTGCCCCCCATAGACTTTGGTTCAGACTTTCCTCTATGCTGAGGTTTTAGTGCTAGTCCCAGTGCTTCCTTTGATATATCAACATAAAAGTCCACATATTTTCATATTCCCCTCAAGATCCCCAATGGCGTTATTTGCCAGCTACCATCCTCATTGTCTCTCATCTAAACAAACATACACTCCACCCTCTGCTTTCTAAGTTTCAATGACAGAGAGTGCAAAGAATTTTGCATTGTTTGAAAAAAGAAAAGTATTTACAGCTTGTTTCTTCAAAAGCAACTTCTGATCTGTCAGTGGAGCTGTCTTCTTAAGGCATTAGCGCTCTCTCTCTCTCTCTCTCTCTCGATTTTACTTAGGTAAAGGAGTAGCTGTAATTGCCTCAGTTCCTGTAAAACCCTCCTGTATTTAAGATAGTTCCACTTTTTCTTATTGCTAAAATATTTCTGGAGAAAGTCTTTAACACTTTCTTTACAATTATCCTAGATTTGAGGGGTTCAATGGTTGAGAATCCTGCAGGAGATCTCTCAGTTGATTAACTAATTCCTACCTAAAGCTAACATATGTCGGAAATCTCCATTGTTTATCTACCGTGTCAGGCCAATCAAGGGAGATTCTAAGGTGCAGTAGTGCACGGTCTGAAAAGGTCATAGGCTCAACAAACACACTCTCAAGCAAATGCTTTTTTTTTTTTTTTTTTTTTTTTTAACAAAAACAATCTTGTCTGTTCAAGAACACTGTGATATCTTCCTAAAAAAAAGTAAAACCTGCATCATCTAGCCTGAGGCTGCAATAATTCCATACATCCATTAGCCCCATTTGTTTGAAAAATCTTTTTAGGTGTTTACTTTGAGTAGTTAATCGCAGTTGCCTAAGGCCACCTGATACTTTGAATGGACAACACATTATATTCCGGTCACCCATAATTATAGTAGCTGCTTCCGCAAAGCCATAATAGCGGCCAATGCTGTTTTCAATTCCCCAACTTTTATTACTGGTGGCAAATATAACGAGACCAGAGAGCAGTCCATTACCCTTTTGTCCTTTTATGGCAGCAAACCTGCAAAACCAGTTGCAAATACATATTCAATAACAAAGTTACAATTTAGCGAGCATGACAGCTACTCCCCTTCTATGCCCTCTGGGATATGCCAACTGCTCACCAGTATAAAATCTGCACTTTGCAGTTCCAAATGCTCTAGTGGGTTTTTGTAAGGCCATCACTTCTGTATTAGATTTCTTGACTAGTGTAAGTATCCTCTCCCTTTGAATGGTGTTTTATAGGCCATTAACATTACATCAGAGGAGAAACCAATCCAAAACTGCTGCTCGAGTAACCATCATGTATTATCCCTCCTCTGTGGAATCACACCCTGGTCTCTCTACATGGCCTCCATCCCTATCCCACAGAGGGGGCCTTGAGTCATCTCAATGTGACCAGTTGGTCCACAATCGTATATAACATCTCTTAAAAGTCTGCCTCCTCCAAGTATTTATAAATATAATAATAAATGAAACTGATGAACTAAAAACACTGAAACAAGGAGAAAACTACATACATTATTTACAAACCTTCCAAGGAAGGAGGGCAGGTTCTTTTCTGAAAATAACCCCTGCATATTCCTGCATCTCAATCCATGAGAGCTATGTAGAGACATATAAAAGCCTGCTCAACACAACCTCGTAACTTAATTTGGCACATTAAGTATTAATTGTGACATGTCATGTCCTACCCAACTATATAAACTAACTCCTGCTTGATTAAACATTAGACACTCCCCACCCCCCAGTCTTTACAGACAGTCTGTGGACTAGATTGCTCATCTCCACCATAGAAGTGCAAAACCCACTCAGATGATTAAGGAATTTCTGATCTTTTACCACAGACGTACAAGGTCTTTAAAAAAAAAGTTATGTACTCACCATAATGTTCCATCTGAATTGTTGCTTTTCATTTGTCTTCAACCTGTGGGACTATGGATCTAGTACGGATCTGACTCAGCCGCATTTTCCAGCATCGGATCTGAGCTCCAAGCTCCTCCCCTACCCATAATGTCCCCGTCTCCCTTCTCCTCTCAGATCGAGTTTGCTGCCAACAATAGCAGCCCGACCTAAGTGCCTAACACTCTGTCAGTAGTATCCAGAAACCACCATAAGGGAGACAAAGGCTTACCAGCATAGGGGCTATGCCTCTTCCATCCGATCTACCACACAACCCACATAAGGCAGGAGGAAGGGAGGGACGGTTTAAGACAAATGAAAAGCAACAACACAGATGGAACGTTATAGTGAGTACATAACTTTTTTATCTGAAGTTGTTGTCTTCATTTGATCTTCAATCTGTGGGACAGAGTCCCCAGCTAACAAAAGACCCTGGGAGCACCCTCATGGAAGGATATTCCAGAGGATGGCAGAGTCAAAAGATGCCCTGCCTCCGGACAGGAGATCCAACTTATAATGCAAAATAAAGGTGTGCGATGATGCCCAACTAGCTACAGAGCAAATGTCATCCAAAGAAACCCTAGACCAAAAGGCCACTGAAGTAGCCACAGACATGGTAGAATGCACCCTGACAAGACTTGGCGGAGATAATCCTTTGGCTTTATAGGCCAAAGCTATGCACTGAGAGATCCAATGAGCAATAGTTACCTTGGACACAGGTTTCCCTAAGAAAGGCTTAGAAAAGGAAACAAAAAACTGATCAGACTTCGAAAGGATTTTGTTCTATGCAAATAGAAACACAATTGCCTATGAACATCAAGAAAGTGCAATTTATACTCTCCTTTACTCTGGAAGTTCAGAAAGAAAACAGGAAAATTGATAATCTGGTTAATGTTAGATTCTGAAGCCACTTTCGGAAGAAAGGAAGGGCTCATCCATAAGGAAACCCTGTCTTTATGAAACACCATATAAGGGGACTTGACAGATAAGGCCTGAATCCCCGACACTCTTTTAGCCGAGGTAATAGCAACCACAAAGGCTGTCTTCCAAGACAGGAATTGTAAGTCCACTGTAGCTGCTGGTTCAAAGGGGGAAGAAACTAAGGCTTGTAGGACTAGAGTAAGATCCCAAGAGTGCGTAGGGTACTTGACTGGAGGCCTAAGTAAAAAGGTACCTTTCAAAAAGGCTTTAAAAAGCTTGGAAGATGCTAGGGAAGCCGAATTGTCCCCTATATGAAAACTGGAGATAGCTGCCAGCTGAACCTTTATCGTAGAAAAACTGGAACCCTGATGAAAAATATCTGCCAGAAACTCCAAAATGGCGGGGACTGGATCAGTAAAGGGGTCCAAATCATATTGAAACGTCCATATCGAGAAATGTTTCCACTTACTGGAAGAAAACTTCCTGGTGGAAGATTTGTGAGTCGCTACAAAAATCTTCTTAACTGGAGAAGACAGCCCAGGAGTCCTAGCTATTACTGGAACTGGAGCAGCCAAGCCAAAAGCTTCAGACTGACTAGATCTGGGTGTGGGATCCCTGAGGGGGGCAAGATCAAATCCGGAACTGGATCTAATGTCCAAGGAGGACACACTGCACAAGACCACATAGAGGGGGAACCAAACTTGGCGAGGCCATAAAGGGGCAATGAGGATCACTAAGCTCCCCAGCCATCGAGCTTTCTGTATGAATTTTAGGATCAAAGGAAGTGGAGGATAAGCATACAGAAAACCAGAGGGCCAAGCATGAACTAGATGGATGGGGGTTCAGACTGAAAAACTCACAGCACTTCACGTTGGAAGGAGATGTGAAGAGACTGCAACAAGGCCGACCCCACTTTAGAAAGATTTCTTCCACTACTGAAGGATTCGGAGACCACTCGTAAGGCATCAGAATAGATCTACTGAGCCTGTCTGCCAGAAGGTTGGACGACCCTAGAATGTGCGTTGCCATCAGAAAATGGCCGGTGAAAATCGCCCATTCCCACAATCTCATAGCTTCACAACAAAGGGGATAAGACGTGGTTTTCCCCCGTTTGTTGTTGTACTAGACAACAGACACGTTATTTGTTTGGATGGCAATTGTCCCTTGGGGAAGATGGGCATGAAGAGCTTGCAATGCTAACAGCACCGCCCTCATCTCCAGGATGTTGATATGCAGATGGGTCTGCAGGGAAGACTATGTGCCTTGGACTGTCCTTCCCATGCAATGCCCTCCACCTGAGTAGGGAGGTGTCCATGGTCATTGGGGTGGGAAGGATAAACGGACAACCCAGAAGAAGGTCCAGAGAAGCAAATCCCTGCAGGCCCAAGACAAACCGGATGAGATAATGGCAGCTCTAGCAAGGACCACTGGACCGCTAGGGTCCACTGGAGAACCCTCATATGCAGACGAGCTGTGGGGATCAAGGGGATTGTGGCTGCTATGGACCCTAACACCCGAATAACTGACTCTGCAGGGGGATACTTGGTCTGAACAATGTACAACACATGATGTCTGAGTGAATGAAGTCTGTCCAGAGTTAGAAAAATCTTGCTCTGGGTGGTAGCCAACCAAGCCCCAATGAAGTCTAAAACTTAAACCAGATCCAATAGGGACTTGTTGAGATTTTGACCTAGGTTTCGTCTTTATTTAGACTTCTTCAGAACAAAATGTTAAAAAGTGGTTACCCACCAGCATTTATACAAGATAAGATGACATCATTGATCAATTAGTCAATTAAAAACTTAAAAGGCAAAAAACATTTCACCATGCTTAAAGCAACCTGAGCACACACCCACACAAACAAATCACTTATAATATGGTGAACATACTGCATTAGTGATAGTAAAAAATTCATAAATACGGTGTCACAAAATCAAATAACAAAATGTTATAATGAAAATTGAACACCTAGCATCACACCATGTAATGTGTAATGTTAAAAAATACAATGCAATTATACATGACAAGTGAAATTATCAACTAGTCACCCAAGAATGTGTTCCAGTTTTAAAATTGGGACTATACTAATATGATCATTAATACCAGGAAAGACAGTTGCATTCAACCTAAGTTGCCACCTTACTTCACTAATATCTAAATGCAAATCTAAAATCCTGCCCTGTACATCCTTAATTATATTTTGCAATATACAAAACTTGAAATGATGTCCATCATGGGTTTCAATGTGCCTGTAAAGGGCATTAGTGCTTTTCCTTAGCCTTATATCTGAGAGGTGCTCATTAATCCTCTCTTTAAAGGCTCTACTAGTTTTTCCGACATAAAACGCCGGACAGTGTACACACTGTGCCATGTACACCACATTTTTTGTATGACAGTCAAAATGCCCATATAATCTAATAGGCACACATACCACTTGTAAATTGGAACCTGTTACTAAGATGTGATGACACACACTACATCTCCCACATTTAAAATTCCCGACGGGCCTACCAGTCACAATGGAAACATTATCACCCTTCTCTAATAGCTGTTTAAAGGACCTAGCCTTCCTAAAAACACATTTGGGATAAGTACCAAGCTTGTCCCATACCAAACAATCTAACCTGAGAAACCTCCAATTGTTGTATATAATGTCCCTAATATTGGGAGCATCATAAGAATAAGTGGTGATAAAATAAAGGTTGTGTTCGGAAAAATGACTACTGGTGTTATCGGTCACAGGTAGAGTATGGCCATCATTATCCAAATTAACAATTTGATTAATTGTGTCCTGGTCACTCTTGTAAGTTCTGTACTTGTTCTACCTCTAATTAATGGCCAATACACCCTTTCGTCCCTCTTCCGTTTAACTTCCTCCAATACAGCTAGACACATGCCTTCAGGATATCCTCTCCTAAGGAACATGCTCATTATAAACTTCACTTCCTTCAAAAAATCTAAGTTATCACTAACCATCCTGGCAGCCCTGACCATCTGACCTTTAATAATTGCTCTTTCCTGGTGGTCAGGGTGCCAACTAGAATAACAGAGGTAAGAATTTGAGAAAGTGGCTTTTCTATAGATGTTAGTGGACAAAGAATAATTTAAAGAGTCTATTTTTAACTTTACATCTAAATAAGAAATCTCCTGTTTACTTATAGAGTGAGTGAACTTCAAAAAAATGCACCGTACTATTAATGTCCGCTACTTGTTGATTGAGAGACCACTCGTGAGGTAACAGCATGGCTCTGCTTAGTTTGTCCGCTATCACGTTGGATGACCCCGGGATGTGCGTTGCTATCAGAAAGCGTCTGGTGGATACATCCCATTGCCAAATCCTTAGGGCCTCCCGGCATAAAGGGTACGATCTGGTTCCCCCTTGTTTGTTGATGTACCAGACAACCGACATGTTGTCCGTCTGGATAGCAATTGTGCCTGGAGGAAGAGAGTCGTGAAAGTGTTGCAACACTAGGAACACCGCTCTCAGCTCTAGGACATTTATATGCAAGTGCGTTTCCATGATTGACCAAGTGCCTTGGACCGTCTTTCCCTGAAATAGCCACCCCCCCCACCCTATCAGGGAAGCATCCGTGGTCACTGTGGCTGTCCGTTGGGGAAGAACGAAGGGACGTCCAATTATCACTTGGTCGCTGTGCAACCACCAACTGAGATCTTTCTTGCAAAGACTGGTTAACCGGATCTCGTGTGACATGGGTAGTTGTTGGTAAGACCATTGCGAGAAAAGTAACCACTGGAGAATTCGCATGTGTATGCGGCCTAACAGAACTGCTATCAAAGTGGCTGCCATTTTGCCTAAAAGCTGTAGTATTTGGGACGCTGGAGCTTTGTTGCAGGCTAAGAGACTGGATATTTGATTTTTTATAGTTACAGTTCTTGATTGGGACAACCTGATCCTTGCATTGACGGTGTCCAGTTCTGCCACTATAAATGTAATATGCTGAGAGGGCGATAGCGCAGATTTTTCAAAATTTAGGGTTATGCCCAACTGGGAACAAAGGTCTATGGTGTAGTGTCTTGCTGGGATTAGTTGAAGCCTGGAGGTGGCGGTGAGGAGCCAGTCATCCAGATATGGAAACACCCGGAATCCCAACCGTCTCAGGTGAGCCGTGACCACTGCCATACATCTGAACACCCTGGAGGCTGTGGTGAGACCAAAGGGCAGGGCTCTGAATTGATAATGACTGGCCCCAGCCGGAAACGCAGGTGATCTCTGGATGATCTATCCATTTTGATCTGGTAGTAAGTATCCTTGAGATCTATAGAGCATATCCAATCGCCCGTTGCTAGGAACGGGAGAATCGACTGCAGCGTGACCATCCAGAACTTTTCCTTCTTGATGAAGGTGTTGAGTTTGCTGAGGTCTAGTATGGGCCTCCAGTCTCCTGTTTTCTTTGGAAATAAAAAGAACCTTGAGTAAGTTCGGGATCCTATTTGGTCCCCCGGGACTGGCTGGATGACTCTTTTGTCCAGCAGCTTTTGGATTTCTACGGCTGCTAGTTTTCTCAGACTGGGTGGTACGTCTAGGATCTTTGTACATATAGGTGGGGTTTTTATAAGGGGAATGTAATAACCTCTGGCAATGACACTTTTTACCCAAGAGTCCATTGTGATGTTTAGCCAGGTGTTTGGGTATAAAGCCAAGCAACCCCCGATTGCCTCCAGAGTAGGACAGCCGGGCTTCCTTTCAGGAACACTGATATGGCTTACCAGAGAACTGATCCTTGTCGCCCTGGTTCTGCGGACCGCCTCTGCCATTTGGACGGCGTCTTCCATTTCTGCCCCCTCCTCTGCCTCTAGAGGGGTTATCAGTAGGTGTGTTTTGGAAAGCTCCTTGAGGTTTTCGGAACCACATTTTCCCACTTCGTTGCCCTTAGGGGTATGGTCTGGTTGGAGTGGAAAAACGGACCCCTACAGCAGACAGAGTCTTCCCTTCCTGTTCAGACCTAGTAAGTGTCTCCTTAACTTTGGGTCTGAACAAGGTGGACCCGTCGAATGGGGTATTGACAAATAAAGATTTAAAGGCTTTCGCAAAGGAGCATCCAGGATTGCCTCCGAAGAGCTATCGCTGAGCCTGCCACCCTACTCGATCCATCGGCAGCATACGAAATGAGACCCATGGATGAGTTTACTATTGAATTAAGGGTGTTGAGTTGTGCAGTCACCTTTTCAGAAACTGCATCAGCTGTATTACCCTGAAGAGTACCTCCCAGCTCTTTTAGGAGATCTCGTTGAAGGCGGGTAAAATGTGTCAGGTAGTTGAGCGACCTCATGGAAAATGCTGCAGAACGAAATATGCGTTTCCCATATCTGTCCATCATCCTAGAATCTCTATTAGGAGGATGGACAGCAGAAGAGGTTTCCGACATCTCTTTCTTGGTGGCTGCCACCACCACCGTGGCATCAACTGGGACTCTTTTTGTAAGAAAAGCCTTGTCAGTGGGGGAAGTAATAAACTTATTGGGCCTCCGTGGGACCGGTTCCACTGAGTCAGGAGATTCCCATGCCCTTCGAGCAACCAGTTCCATCAGTTCATCGAAGGGCGGAGTAACCCAGGAGGTGGATGGTTAAGATCCGAAGGCCTTCAGGAGGACCGACTCGTCCTCAGAAGGGGCAAGGGACTGCCAATCACCCCTCTGCCTTAAGATTTCCAATATGTCTGCGAATGAGACATCCTCTGAGGGGGATCGTGGGGACCCTTCTGATTCCTCCAAGTCGGTATCCGATGTCAGAGATTCCTGTGGGGAATCCAAGTGCCTCCTCTTGCACAATCTCTTCCTAGGAACTTCATCGGTGGGGGCGTCCGGTGAAGTTCCTAGAGAGGAGGGGCCACCTAATGGGGATACCTGAGGCCCCGGATCTCGACACTTTGTGGGGATCTGCGGGGAAGAGGTAGAACGAGGCCCCTTAGGGGAAGGGGAAGACAGATCCAATGAGGTAGTGGTCTTGGCAGCCTTGACCTTCCTCATGGCATCGAAGGCACCAGAATCCCGGTCCGAGAAGTCAGTCGGCTCCGAAGAGACCGGCAGCTCTCCCCAGACCGAGACCCTCCGCTCCAATCCAGAGGATGGGGCTGGGGCCACCTGCGCCGAAGCCCCCAGTGGAAGAGTCGGAACCAAAGTATTGGTTCGAGACTCCACCCCGGAGCCAGAGAGGGACTGTCGGCCCCGATATTCCCCGGTCAGGACCGAGGAGATCAAGGTAAGGTCGATGGAGCCGAGGGAGGAGGATCAAACCTCAGCTCCAAGGGTTCTACCAATATCGGTTCCATCTGCCCTGGCTCCAAACGCTCGATTGGCTTCGGAGGAGGAAAAGCCATGGGGGGGATTTCAGGCTTCGAAGCCGATTGGCTCGAAGCAGATAGCATTTTGGCCAGGGTAGGGTTCTCTAAGAGCCTCTTAACCACTTGGTTCAGATCCACATCGGAAAGCCTGGAAGAATGCGTCGAGGGATGGGTCGAAGGGGCCGAAGATGGAACCGATTGAAGGATTGGAGACTGAGGGGTCTCCAATATTGGTTCCACAACTGGACCCCGAGATAAAGACTCGATACATGGCTCCAAGGACTGTGGAGCCGATGCACGGACCATACTTGAGGAACTCGGAGCCGATGACTTGGGCTCCGAGGATCCTTTGGAAGACTTCGACCCCTTCGAAGCCTTGGAAGAGGTGTCAGCCTTATCTAAAGAAGCCTGAAATTCAGGCTTTAGGAGTCCTCTATCCACCAATTTCCTTCGCCTTTCCAGGAGGACCCTGGCGCTAAAGGAATGGCAGATAGAGCACACCTCTTGTAGGTGTACAGAGCCCAAACAGTACACGCAGGTGGAGTGATTGTCTGTAACCGACATTTTCTGACTACACTCACACCTTTTAAACCCTGATTTTTGTTTTTCTGACATGGTTTAACTACAATAACAAGTACAAAAACAAGTACTATGATATAGCTAAATATATATATATATATATATATATATATATATATATATATATATATATATAAACAGTCTACTAAGTCACGTTAGATATAAAAATAATAGTTTAACTATCTAATAAAACTATACTACTATCAGCTAAGATATATATAAAACTACCACTCTAAATGTATATAACAAACACAACACACAAAAAAAACGTCTGACAGAGCCCTGTCACGCCCAATAAGAAAGGCCTAAGTCCTGAAGAAAACAGAACTATTTAAAAGTTCTAGCAATCTAAACTAACTGGAATCCTAACACTATACTATTAAACACACTACTATATATATATATATATATATATATATATATATATATATATATATATATACTCAAAAAAATTTTTTTTTGAAGAAAAATTGTAATAATACTATAAATTTAAAGTCACTGGCCCGAGCTAACTCTGACGAGCTGTTGATCCGTTGCAGCGGCAAACAAGATCTGGGGATTCATAGCAGGGCATCATGGGATATTCACTGGGTCTCGAGCTTCTCTGAGAGTCTGAGCTTGAAAAGTGGCCGATTCGGAGCTGAGGGATCGGCTCCGACCCACGTGTAAGAACAAAACGGCGAGATAGAACAACTTCACATCTTAAGTTTAGGTCTTGGGGGACATAGTCATTTGGGCCATGTCCTGCATCCCCCTTAATCTAACTATCCAAGTTGCTTCTAAATCCTCAGTATGATTATGTATCTCACCTGCTCTTACACAACCAAAGCCTACTACTTGAACCCCAATAAAACTAACTCTTACTCTTCTCCCCCACTAGTAGATCTACCACACTTTCATTCTCTGTGACATCTAACAATGGTACCACTATTTCTCCAGATCATCACACCAAACTGCTAGGGGTTATCATAGACAATAATCTCAAATTTGACCTATAGGTCAACAAAACCATACAGACCATCAATAAGAAGCTTGGATCACCGAATAGAAACAAGACATTTTTAACCCCACTGGCCAGGACTGCAATCACCTGATCACACCTACTCTCTACTCTTTTATATGCCTCACCTGTACTCTCAAACCTCAACAAATCCAAACTAGGTAAGCTGTCCCACAGCTACAATCATATTCCCAGATTCGCTACTGGCTCCACCTATTGAACCCACCACTGCCAGAACCTTAAACAACTAGAGTGGCTAGAACTGCCCAGCTTAATTCACTTCAATCAACTCTTGATAGCTCACAAAATTATGTACTACCCTGAGGATACCCCCTCACTTAAAAATATTATTAAGCCATATAGCAACCTGAGATCCCTATGGTCAGCTGATAAACTACTGGTAAAAACCCACAAAACTAATAACTCTGCTGGTGAATCCCTGTTTGCCAACTTTGTCGGCAAAACCTGGAATTCGTTGCCAAACTATATAACCCTACAATCCTCCAAAAGTCTCTTAAAAAAAAACTTCAAAAAATATCTCAAAGTGAATTGGCTATGCCCATGTACCAACCCTGATTAAGTTATAAACTGAAAGCATAATCCGAATTATCATAACATGTAACTACGTCACCAAGCTCTGCTTCTAATCTGCTTCTCTTACTTTTAATTGTCTGTCCATGAGAATTGAGAGACACTACTAAGCCACTGTATATAATCACTTTGTTTTTATAAATGTTTCCTAACTTCTGCGTAAGCCATTGTATATAATCACCTTTTTATTATTGTTTCCTAACTTCTGTGTATATAATCACCTTTTTATTATTGTTTCCTAACTTCTGTGTATGTAATCACCTTATTATTGTGTCCTAACTTCTGTGTATATAATCACCTTTTTATTATTGTGTCCTAACTTCTGTGTATATAATCACCTTTTTATTATTGTGTCCTAACTTCTGTGTATATAATCACCTTTTTATTATTGTGTCCTAACTTCTGTGTATATAATCACCTTATTATTGTTTCCTAACCTCTGTGTATATGATCACCTTTTTATTATTGTGTCCTAACTTCTGTGTATGTAATCACCTTTTTATTATTGTTTCCTAACCTCTGTGTATATAATCACCTTTTTATTATTGTGTCCTAACTTCTGTGTATATAATCACCTTTTTATTATTGTGTCCTAACTTCTGTGTATATAATCACCTTTTTATTATTGTGTCCTAACTTCTGTGTATGTAATCACCTTTTTATTATTGTTTCCTAACTTCTGTGTATGTAATCACCTTTTTATTATTGTTTCCTAACTTCTGTGTATATAATCACCTTTTTATTATTGTTTCCTAACTTCTGTGTATATAATCACCTTATTATTGTTTCCTAACTTCTGTGTATATAATCACCTTTTTATTATTGTGTCCTAACTTCTGTGTATATAATCACCTTTTTATTATTGTTTCCTAACTTCTGTGTATATAATCACCTTATTATTGTTTCCTAACCTCTGTGTATATAATCACCTTTTTATTATTGTGTCCTAACTTCTGTGTATATAATCACCTTTTTATTATTGTTTCCTAACTTCTGTGTATGTAATCACCTTTTTATTATTGTTTCCTAACTTCTGTGTATGTAATCACCTTTTTATTATTGTGTCCTAACTTCTGTGTATATAATCACCTTTTTATTATTGTTTCCTAACTTCTGTGTATATAATCACCTTTTTATTATTGTGTCCTAACCTCTGTGTATATAATCACCTTTTTATTATTGTTTCCTAACTTCTGTGTATGTAATCACCTTTTTATTATTGTTTCCTAACTTCTGTGTATATAATCACCTTATTATTATTGTGTCCTAACTTCTGTGTATATAATCACCTTTTTATTATTGTTTCCTAACTTCTGTGTATATAATCACCTTATTATTGTTTCCTAACCTCTGTATATATAATCACCTTTTTATTATTGTTTCCTAACTTCTGTGTATATAATCACCTTTTTATTGTGTCCTAACTTCTGTGTATATAATCACCTTTTTATTATTGTTTCCCAACTTCTGTGTATATAATCAACTTTTTATTATTGTTTCCTAACTTCTGTGTATGTAATCACCTTATTATTATTGTTTCCTAACTTCTGTGTATATAATCACATTTTTATTATTGTTTCCTAACTTCTGTGTATGTAATCACCTTTTTATTATTGTTTCCTAACTTCTGTGTATATAATCACCTTTTTATTATTGTTTCCTAACTTCTGTGTATATAATCACCTTTTTATTATTGTTTCCCAACTTCTATGTATATAATCACCTTATTATTGTTTCCTAACTTCTGTGTATATAATCACCTTTTTATTATTGTGTCCTAACTTCTGTGTATATAATCACCTTTTTATTATTGTTTCCTAACTTCTGTGTATGTAATCACCTTTTTATTATTGTGTCCTAACTTCTGTGTATATAATCACCTTTTTATTATTGTTTCCTAACTTCTGTGTATATAATCACTTTTATTATTGTTTCCTAACTTCTGTGTATATAATCACTTTTTTATTATTGTTTCCTAACTTCTGTGTATATAATCACCTTTTTATTATTGTTTCCTAACTTCTGTGTGTATAATCACCTTTTTATTATTGTTTCCTAACTTCTGTGTGTATAATCACCTTTTTATTATTGTTTCCTGACTTCTGTGTATATAATCACCTTTTTATTATTGTTTCCCAACTTCTGTGTATATAATCACCTTTTTATTATTGTTTCCTAACTTCTGTGTATATAATCACCTTTTTATTATTGTTTCCTAACTTCTGTGTATATAATCACCTTTTTATTATTGTTTCCCAACTTCTGTGTATATAATCACCTTTTTATTATTGTGTCCTAACTTCTGTGTGTATAATCACCTTTTTATTATTGTTTCCTAACGTCTGTGTATATAATCACCTTTTTATTATTGTTTCCTGACTTCTGTGTATGTAATCACCTTTTTATTATTGTTTCCTAACTTCTGTGTATGTAATCACCTTTTTATTATTGTGTCCTAACTTCTGTGTATATAATCACCTTTTTATTATTGTTTCCTAACTTCTGTGTGTATAATCACCTTTTTATTATTGTTTCCTAACTTCTGTGTATATAATCACCTTTTTATTATTGTTTCCTAACTTCTGTGTATATAATCACCTTTTTATTATTGTTTCCCAACTTATGTGTATATAATCACCTTTTTATTATTGTTTCCTAACTTCTGTGTGTATAATCACCTTATTATTATTGTTTCCTAACTTCTGTGTGTATAATCACCTTTTTATTATTGTTTCCTAACTTCTGTGTGTATAATCACCTTTTTATTATTGTTTCCTAACTTCTGTGTGTATAATCACCTTTTTATTATTGTTTCCTAACTTCTGTGTGTATAATCAACTTTTTATTATTGTGTCCTAACTTCTGTGTATATAATCACCTTTTTATTATTGTGTCCTAACTTCTGTGTATATAATCACCTTTTTATTATTGTGTCCTAACTTCTGTGTATATAATCACCTTTTTATTATTGTGTCCTAACTTCTGTGTATATAATCACCTTTTTATTATTGTTTCCTGACTTCTGTGTATGTAATCACCTTTTTATTATTGTTTCCTGACTTCTGTGTATGTAATCACCTTTTTATTATTGTTTCCTAACTTCTGTGTATATAATCACCTTTTTATTATTGTTTCCTAACTTCTGTGTATATAATCACCTTTTTATTATTGTGTCCTAACTTCTGTGTGTATAATCACCTTTTTATTATTGTGTCCTAACCTCTGTGTATATAATCACCTTTTTATTATTGTTTCCTAACTTCTGTGTATATAATCACCGTTTTATTATTGTGTCCAAACTTTTGTGTATATAATCACCTTTTTATTATTGTGTCCTAACTTCTGTGTATATAATCACCTTTTTATTATTGTTTCCTAACTTCTGTGTATGTAATCACCTTTTTATTATTGTTTCCTAACTTCTGTGTATATAATCACCTTTTTATTATTGTGTCCTAACTTCTGTGTATGTAATCACCTTTTTATTATTGTTTCCTAACTTCTGTGTATATAATCACCTTTTTATTATTGTGTCCTAACTTCTGTGTATATAATCACCTTTTTATTATTGTTTCCTAACTTCTGTGTATGTAATCACCTTATTATTGTTTCCTAACCTCTGTGTATATAATCACCTTTTTATTATTGTGTCCTAACTTCTGTGTATATAATCACCTTTTTATTATTGTTTCCTAACTTCTGTGTATATAATCACCTTTTTATTATTGTTTCCTAACTTCTGTGTATGTAATCACCTTTTTATTATTGTTTCCTAACTTCTGTGTATGTAATCACCTTTTTATTATTGTTTCCTAACCTCTGTGTATATAATCACCTTTTTATTATTGTGTCCTAACTTCTGTGTATATAATCACCTTTTTATTATTGTGTCCTAACTTCTGTGTATATAATCACCTTTTTATTATTGTTTCCTAACTTCTGTGTATATAATCACCTTTTTATTATTGTGTCCTAACTTCTGTGTGTATAATCACCTTTTTATTATTGTGTCCTAACCTATGTGTATATAATCACCTTTTTATTATTGTTTCCTAACCTCTGTGTATATAATCACCTTTTTATTATTGTGTCCTAACTTCTGTGTATGTAATCACCTTTTTATTATTGTTTCCTAACTTCTGTGTATATAATCACCTTTTTATTATTGTTTCCTAACTTCTGTGTATATAATCACCTTTTTATTATTGTGTCCTAACTTCTGTGTGTATAATCACCTTTTTATTATTGTGTCCTAACCTCTGTGTATATAATCACCTTTTTATTATTGTTTCCTAACATCTGTATATATAATCACCTTTTTATTATTGTGTCCTAACTTCTGTGTATATAATCACCTTTTTATTATTGTTTCCTAACCTCTGTATATATAATCACCTTTTTATTATTGTGTCCTAACCTCTGTGTATATAATCACCTTTTTATTATTGTTTCCTAACCTCTGTATATATAATCACCTTTTTATTATTGTGTCCTAACTTCTGTGTATATAATCACCTTTTTATTATTGTTTCCTAACTTCTGTGTGTATAATCACCTTTTTATTATTGTGTCCTAACCTCTGTGTATATAATCACCTTTTTATTATTGTTTCCTAACCTCTGTATACATAATCACCTTTTTATTATTGTGTCCTAACTTCTGTGTGTATAATCACCTTTTTATTGTTTCCTAACTTCTGTGTATATAATCACCTTTTTATTATTGTGTCCTAACTTCTGTGTATATAATCACCTTTTTATTATTGTGTCCTAACTTCTGTATAATCTATGTAAGTTTGACTATGTGGAGCATTTCTCCCCGGGCCTCCGCTGAAAATGGACATGTATCCCGGTAAACAAATGTAAAATAAATAAGTAAAATAAAATAAATTAGAAGGAAATAAATAATCTTGTTCAATGAATACTCTCCTCTCTGCCCAAGACGTCTTGTTACTGGGTATCCAAAGGTGTGAAATGATTCTTTCTTTGAGTGGATATGTCTCAAATCTTACTATAATGTGTCTTGGTTGGCCAGCATCTACCCCCTGAGGCTTCCATGGCATACAATGAGCCCTCTCATTCAGAACATCAGCTGCTGTCAACCCTGTCCATTTACCCAATATTTCTTGAACAAAACTAGAAGCAGTTCTGACCCTCCAACTCCCTGGGAACTACAACTAATCTACTATTCTTTCTAGGAGTATCTTCATATTCTATTAAGTTGTGCTTGCAAATAATCCTGCCTTGCTTTGGAAGCTTCCATGCAAGCTTTTATTTATTTATTGAAGTTTGATTACCGAGAAGGTCCAACTGGGTAGAAGCCCAAATTATTACAAAACATTTTAAGAATAATTATTTTACAATCTTCAAAAATAAAACACAAATATCTGCAGTTTAAATAAGTATAACAAATTAGATGCAATATAAAAACACTGGTTAAGAATAGTTATATGACCATTATTTAATATTTAGAGAACTTTTAGACAGTTTGTAGAGGAATTAAAGGTAAGTTAGTCTAATACAAAAGAGGAGTTGCAATATGAAGTGAGGGAAAAACAGGCTTATGGTATATTTAGAAAGAAAGTCAGGGAAGATCATTGTTAGAAGTATGTGAAGAAGGGAGGATAAGGAATGAAAAGGTGCTTGTTTCCATTTAGGGATATAGTTGATCTTGGTTTTGATTAAGAACAGAGTCAGCTTATAGCTAGGAAGTCTTTCAGAGTGGTTTTGAAAGACTGCAGGGATACAGGTACGGAGTTCTAGGTCTTAGCAACTTGTGCAAGTACTTAGTACAAACAATGGCCAGTAGATTTGATAGATTTGTAGACAGACAGGAGTTTTTGGTCACTGGATAGCAATGACCAACTGGGAACATACTTGTTTAGAATATTTTTTAGTGCTGGAGAGGTAAATGGATGCTGTATAATTTTATAGCTGGTAGGAAGCTGTGTATATTTTCGTTGATGATGCAGTTCTAACCAATTTAGGCTTTGCAATGCTACATAGTGGTGGGTCCTGAAAGGGGTACTTGCTGCAAATTTGTTATGGCATTGTTCAAGTTTTAATTTTTGTGTAGCCTGGAAGTTAGTAAGGACGGGAGTACCATAAAGAAGTGTGAGGGGGAGATAAGTAGTGGCAAGTGTAGTCTTAGTTGCATTGGTGAGAAAGTTTTTGGCTGTGTAAAGCATTCCTAGTTTTTTTATGAGTTTTTCTTATGCAATTCTGTATATGTAGGGTGAATACAAGATCATCATCCGCTATCACCCCTAGTAATTTGCTATGAGAAGTGACATCAGTGGCTGTATTATCAAGAGAGAGAGAGGACTAATTTTTTTTTTTTTGAGTGAGAGGGATTTGGTGGAAATAACAGCAGTTTGTTTTGTTTTTTTTTGGCTTGAGCATGAGTTGTGACATAGGAAGCCATGTTTCATTGGCTGTTAAAGCTTCCTGAATAATTTTTTGGAGGTGTACCATGTTGTCAGATGTGCAGGTGAGAGTGGAATCATCTGCATATTGCATTAGAGTGGCCTGCTGGGTGGATGTATCAGGGTACTGATGAAAATGTTAAAGAGGAGGGGACCAAGGCTAGAAGCTTGTGGTTCATCAGTGGAAACTGGGAGGTAAGGAGAGAGCATGGAGTGCCGTTTTACTGATTGATAACTACTGGACACATAGTTTTTGACCCACAGAAGGGTGGGTTGAGAGCGACATACCATAGACGTCTGTAGAAGTTTGCTGTAACGAAATGTGCCAAAGGCTGTAGATAAGTCTAGAAATAAGGAAGAGACTAATTTGCCATTATCTCCAGTTTTATTGACAGTAGCTATATAGGTGAGAAGGGCAGTGCTAGTACTATGTGAAGGGTGGAAGCCATGTTGTGTAGGGGATAGGAATTCTTCCTGCAGGAGATAGTCTAACAATCGTTTATGAATACATTTTTCAAGAATTTTTGGCGAGGGGAGATAAGATTGTTCTATGTCTAAATTATTAATGTCTGCTGAATTTCCTTCTTTGTGCAGAGGGATAATGTGTGACTTTTTCGAGAGAGAGGGAATGTAGGATTCCTGGACTGATCTATTTATAAGGCTTGAGACAGGATAGGCAATGGTACTGGTTGCTATTTTTAGGTACTTACATCAAATGTCATCAGTTAAAGAGCACGGTTTTACTTTGTTGCTGTTGGACAGGGTTGGGATTGAGTATTGAGGAATCCTTGATTAGAGATGGTATACTATCTAAAAAATAAAATGAAAGATGAACTGTACTGCAGTTTTGAGTGGTGAGTTATCGCTAAAATGTAAGATTTCTTTAATGTATGTCCAAAATTTTTTTAGGGTTGTATTCAGTTTTATTATGAAAGTTATTATAATACATTTTTTTGTCTTCATTTATTTGCTTTTTAGTACGATTGCAAAGCATTCTGAAATTTTCAAGATATTGGGGTGTTTCATATTTTTGTCGTCCTTCTTTCCATGCTTCTCTATTCGGAATGAACACTCTACTCTTTTTCGATAGCCAAATTGTATTATTCATCTTCAGTCTCTTTCTTCTTGGAGGTGCAAGGTTGTTTAGGATATTTAGAAAATTTTGTTCTGAATTCATTTACAGCACTGTCTAAGGGGAGGATGTTTATAGGAAGTTACAGTTAATAGATGATAATATAGTAATAAACATTTATGGGTTAAACTTGGAAAGGTTTAACTTTTCCACTGCTATTGTTGCCTGGTTTTCCAGCTATCTCTCTGAGCGCAAGCAATCAGTGAGATGGTTCTCAGCACTCTCCCCTCCTCTCCCAGTTAGGATGGGTGTCCCACAAGGGTCCATTCCTGGCCCATTACTCTAACATATTCACTAATCTTCTCTACTCCTCCTTTTCTCAATCTTCCCTCATACAATATGCTGATGACTCTACTGTCATCACCATCTCAGAGCCCCCCCCCCCCCTGAGCTTATCACTACTACCTAAGAATCCGTCAAGTCTGTTGAAACATGGCTTTCTCAAAATTTGCTTATTCTCAACCCTAAAAAACAAAACTCCTCCTTTTTCTTCCTAAACATATCTCCTACCTCAAAATCAAATTTTCAGTACTGCCCCTTGACAATACCTCCATCACTGCTGAAAACAACACAAAACTCTTAAGAGTCATAATTGATGATCAACTTACAATTGACTTGCATATAAACAACTGTATCAAAAAACTCACCAAAAACTAGGGCTTCTCTATTGAAACACAAAGTTGCTCACCACCAAAGCTAAAATCACCCTCTCATGCCTACATCCTACCTAGCCTATTATACAGCTCCCAAATCCTTACAAATCTCAACTCTACTTTACTAGCTAAGATAGAGACAACTTACAATAAGGTAGCAAGATTTGCAGCACAACACACCTATAACTCTCACCATTGCCTTGCCCTAAAACATTTAAACTGGCTAGATCTTCCCCACCAGCTTCTTCTCTCTCAACTCCTTATAGTCCACTCCAACCTCTACCAGAAATCTTACTGACCCAACCTATCTCCTCTCATCTCGCATTATAACCCTGCCAGGCTGCTACGCAGCTCCCACCAAGACCTGCTAAAAATACACAAACCCAACAACAAAATTGGTCACAACCTGTATAGTTACCACCCTTTTATATCTTGGAACAAACTTACACTTGAAATCAGATCCCAAAAAAACTTTAAGCAATTCAAAGCTGCAGCAAAATAATATCTAAAAAGTCAGTGGTCCTGCCTCTGTACAAAACCTCCTTAAATCGTGGACAGTCCTACTAAGGCCCTTGCATACCTCAACAACTTTAATTTTTATATCATAACTGTCACTAACCAGGTTAACACAAAAACTGTGGTAAAATGAAATTGTGATATTTGCATAGCTGGTTTTAGGTTGACCATCATTTGTAATTAGATCCTGGAAATTGTATTCTCTCTAATTGTCCCTGTGCTGACTATTCTCTGTAAAATCTATTTTTGTCATTTGTCTCTATTTCAATATTTAATGTATAATTGTGGAACTTCTCTCCCAGGGCCTCTGCTGAAAAAGGGCTACTCAGCTCAGTCAGACTATTACTGTCAACAAATGTAAAACAAAATAAAATAAATAAAGATTCCGTGTTGTTTTATAAATATGCTGTTTAACTGGATGTGTGTGGGGCTATTAATTAGTTGTGTGAAACCATATAAGTGCATGCTAAATGTAAGGGGTTAGAGTTTACATCCAACCAATTGACATTCACATCACCTAGTAGTATTTTTTTCTTGTGAAAATGTTATAGATATTCAATGTAGGATGTCTTCCAGTATATCTGTACTGTAACCAGGAGGAATGTTGTTCTTCTTCTTTCGGCTTTTCCCGGTTAGGGGTTGTCACAGTGGATCACCTGTCTGCTCATGATTGGCAGTGGAGTTTTACAGTGTCGAGTTGCCAGCCCGGCTCCCAACCTTCCATAGAAGGCACACACATGCACACAATCCCACCTAGGGCCGATATAGAGTGTCCAATCCACCTACAGCATGTCTTTGGGATGTGGGAGGAAACCAGAGCACCCAGAGGAAACCACGCGACCATAGGGAGGACATGCAGACTCCGCACAGAAGGCACCCCAGCAGAGGATCGAACCAGAGAACCTCTTGCTGTGAGGTGGCAATGCTAACTGCTGCACCACAGTGGCTGCCCTGTCACCAGAAGGAATGTAAAGGACAGTAATACATATTTGTTTATAATTGTTTATTTTGAGGAAAGCAATAAGAAGCTCTGCTGAATTGAATTTTGGTGGTGGGTTGCTATAAGGGGAAATGTGGTAGTGTTGGGAAATATTAAAGCAGTACCACCACCTTTCCTCTTTATATTGTCATTACAGATGATATTATAGCCAGGAGGTATAAGTTCAGAGTAGTTTATGCTTGGTTTAAGCCACGTTTCAGTTACAGCGAGAACATCAGACTTATGTTGGATAATCCAGGCATGTAGTTCAGCAGTTTTATTTCTTATGCTTCTAAAACTGCAGCAAAAATTAGATCACCAGGGTTGCGGATTGGCTGTTGTTGGGTTAGAGAAGTGTGTGGGAAAGAATTATCTTTGTTTTCACCGTGGTAAGTGCGGCCAGAATTAGGGTGTATACCTCCTCCTAGAAGGATATTATTATATTGGGGAATTATGCATACTTATTTTTGGAGATGATTCCTACACTTAATTTTATTTTGACTTGAGTTAAAGTGCACTTAAACACACTACATTTGGAATAAAGGTGAGGGGGCAATATTAAACAGGGTTGGTACAATGTGTGGAGAATGTAAAGAGGAAGTATGGCTAGTTGGTTGGGACAGAGTTGGAGAGATGTGATATACTGTAGAGTCATGGTGGGATAAAAGACAGCACAGTAGGAGGAGAGGAATAGAGGATAAGCTGAAGAGTAGCATAATTAAGTACAGAAATCTGCATTTTATACAGATCAGGTGATGGGGAAGTACCAACGAAGAAGGAAACAAGAAGTTGCAGGACAGTAGGAGATTCAGTAACAGTGGATTCTGAAAGTTTGTAGAGGATAGGTAAGGTGAGAAGTATTTTCTATAAAAGAAGAGTTAGGTTGTCCTGGTAACTTCTGTGGAATGTACAGATTAGAGGAGCAAGAAAGGTTACAATACAATGATGTAGTCAAAATAATAAGAAATGAGGGTTTATTTGGGAAAAGTACAAGATGCAAAGTGAAATAGATGGGTACTATTTTGGAGGGTTGTGCTTATGAATGGATATAGTGCAAAACAGTAAAGAGGAAGAAATATAGTTGGGAATGGGGTTAAAGATTAAATGGAGATAGGGAAGTAAGAAACAAGAAACTAATTCAGTCCACTCTTCTCCCAACTGTTGTAAAGCCTATGACTGGACAGTGAGGGTGGATGTTATCTCCTGAAAGTTTACATCTGCCGTTTCAATACAAGTCTGAAGTATCACCCTCATATCTCTTATCATTGCAGCCAGAGATATTGAAGATTGAATGTCATGAGAAATGGCATCATAAGTTGTGTCCATGGGTCTGCCACTTTCTCAGGCCTTAACTGCATAGCTCTGAAGTATTGACTCAAATCAGGCAATCCTAAACCACCTTGTTCTATGGCTAGAACTGCCTTCTTCCCTTCCAAATAAATTCCTTTAACTCTTAATCATCATCCACAACTCCTTTGGTTGATAAACATATGCTTGACATTTCTTTAAAACTAAAGTGAATAAACACATTTTCGCTGCTTGTATCCTACTATCCATAAACAAGAGCGTTTCTCAGTTTTTGTATTATGTTTTGTTTAGTCTCTTTACACGTATCCCTTGCTGCCATAACAGAAGCTTTTTTTAATCCATACTCCTAAATACAGTCATAAATATAAAATGTAAACATAAGTAAGAATACATACTTGAATTCGACTTACAAAAAATAACGCAGTTTTTGAAAAATATTTAAATTTATAAAAAATATATTTAAATATGTTCAAGTTTTATGTAATTAAAATGTATAAAAGAACATATCTAAGTTCAACATAAAATCTCATCAGAAAGGGACATTAGTTATAACAATATAAATTGTGTCATTTGACAGTCAATCTCCTATTTTTCAAAGCTGGCTTAATGGAGACTTTATCATTAAGACATGGGTTCTGGTCTGCCCTTAGTCTGATGATCCAGTCAACTTCTATTCTCTCTGTGTAATTTCTAATGTCTCCACCTCTGGTACTGGGGTACGTTCACTTGTAGGACCTGGAATTTGAAACTATGCTGATCATTAGTGTGTGTGACATGCTTCGAGAGTGCATTGTTAGGAGATTGTATACGTATATTGTACAGGTGTTCCCTAATCCTGACCTTAGGCGTCTATCAGTTTTTCCTACATAAAACGCAGTGCAGGCTATGCACTTAGCCAGATAAACCACATGTTGTGTATTACAAGTAGCAGTTACTCTAAAATCAAACCATTGTAGGGTGATGGGATGTGTGAAATGAGATTCTATACAAACAAATTCACAAAAATTACATTTGTTACATGGTTGTGTACCTATAGATGAATAAAGCTCATTCTGACCACTGAAACCTCTAGGATAGCATAATAGTCTCTGTAAATTCATCTTATTCCTATAGACAAAATTAGGTTCAGTACCTACTAGTCCCTTTAACTCAGGATCCGCCATTAAGACTCCCCAATGCCTATGAAAGACATCTTTAACTGGGCCAATGTCCTGTGTGTAGTTAAGGGATACTCTGACTGTAAATTTCCAAGTGGTTGGATGCTCTGTTATACCAAGACAGGTGGAATCACTCCTGTCTGGAAAATAAGGTCATTCAACATTGTCTCTCAACAACTGGGCCCTCTCAATACCTGCATTAATCTCTATCAGACTATAAGACCTGTCTGCTAACCTTTTACATAGATGGGATAGTTTCCTCTCAAACCCTGCCTGTGTTGGGTTCAATCGTGATGCACGTATGGCCTGCCCCTTCACTATGTTATTAGAAACATAACTGGGATGCATACTCCCCCTATGAAGAAGGGAGTTCTTATAGCAAGGTTTCCTATAAACTCCAGTGTTGAGTAGCCCGTTCGGTAACTTCTCTATATATACATCTAAAAATAATATCCACTGGTCAGATTTCTCCATCGTAAAATTCAAATAATGTGTCAGTGAGTTAATTTCATCATAGAAACCTTGCAATTCAATGTCCAAACCTGTCCACAAAAGAAACAGGTCATCCACAAATCGCCTATAAAAGACCACATGCTCAGTGAAACTATCCAAGGCAAATAACTTTTCTTTCTCCCAATCTGCCATGTCCAGGTTGGCGTAGCTGTTGGCCCAAGAAGTGCCCATAGCTACGCCATCCTTCTGGAGGTATATTACTTCATTGAACATAAAGATGTTATTTTCTAATACAACCTCAAGTAAAGCACAAATCATATCAATTTGTGAAAGGGTATAATTACTATTTCCTCTTAAACATCTGTGTATGCTTTCTACCCCATCTTGGTTAGGTATAACTGTAAACAGTGACAGGACGTCTAATATCACAAGGATTAAATTAATTTATTTCCATTTTTAGGGCATACTCCTAAATACTTCATTTTATCATGTAATATGGGTATTTCTAAACCAGGTCATAAGTGGGTGCATAACTGAAGGCTATAGCCTTTGTTTTATCATCATTAATTTTAAAACCTCAAAAGTACTGAAACTGTTTACAAATGTTCCACAGCACAAAAGTGTCCTTTTCTAGATTTATCAAGTACAAAATATCATCATCTGAAAGAAAAAGCTAATTTTCTTGATTATCAAACTGACTACATCCTTTAATTTGAGATTACTTTATTTTCTTTGCCAATGACTCTATAAAGTAAACAAAGGGGAAAGATGACACCCGTGCCTAGTTCCTCTCGTCAAACAATGCTTGATGGAAAGGAGCCCTCCTCACCTTACTTCTCACCTCCAAAACTTCATATATTCTCCTAATTAATCCTTCTATTCTATCAAGGAATACAAGTGTTTCGATTACCCTACTTATAAAATCCCAGCTGACTCTACCGAATGCTTTCTCTGCATGAACACTTATGAATAATATCGCTATTTCCTTACTTTATGTTTCCCTCTGGATTATCGTTGTTACATTAATGTTGTCAAATGTTTGCCACCCCCCCACAAAACCAAACTGATTCCTGTCTATCAAATTTGGCAACACCTTTACCATTCTCTTATCTGCTACAGACTTAAATAGTTTACAATTGTGGTTTAAAACTGAAATGAGTCAGATGTAACATTATGTTTGTCTGAATATCAGCAGGATGTAGCATCATGTCTGTCTGAATATCTGTAGGATGTAGCATTATGTTTGTCTGAGGATGTAGCATCATGTCTGTCTGAATATCAGTAGGATGTAGCATTATGTATGTCTAAATATCAGTGGGATCTAGCATCATGTCTGTCTGATTATCAGTAGAATGTACCATTATGTTTGTCTGAATATCAGTAGGATGTAGTATTATGTTTGTCTGGGGATGTAGCATCATGTCTGTCTGAATATCAGTAGGATGTAGCACTATGTTTGTCTGAAGATGTAGCATCATGTCTGTCTGAATATCAGTAGGATGTAGTATTATGTTTGTCTGAGGATGTAGCATCATGTCTGTCTGAATATCAGTAGGATGTAGCATCATGTCTGTCTGAATATCAGTAGGATGTAGCATCATGTCTGTCTGAATATCCGTAGGATGTAGCATCATGTCTGTCTGAATATCATTCGGATGTAGAATCATGTCTGTCTGAATATCAGTAGGATGTAGTATTATGTTTGAGGATGTAGCATCATGTCTGTCTGAATATCAGTAGGATGTAGCATTATGTCTGTCTGAATATCAGTAGGATGTAGCATTTTGTTTTCTGAGGATGTAGCATCATGTCTGTCTGAACATCAGTAGGATGTGGTATTATGTTTGCCTGGGGATGTAGCATCATGTCTGTCTGAATGTCAGTAGGATGTAGTATTATGTTTGTCTGAATATCAGTAGGATGTAGCATTATGTTGGTCTGAATATCAGTAGGATGTCATATGTTTGTCTGAATAGCAGTAGCATGTAGCATTATGTCTGTCTGAATATCAGTAGGATGTAGCATTATGTTTGTCTGAGGATGTAGCATCATGTCTGACTGTATATCAGTAGGATGTAGTATAATGTTTGTCTGAGGATGAAGCATCTTGTCTGTCTGAATATCAGTAGGATGTAGCATCATGTCTGTCTAAATATCAGTAGGATGCACCATTATGTTTGTCTGAATATCAGTAGGATGTAGTATTATGTTTGTGTGAATAGCAGTAGGATGTAGCATCATGTCGGTCTGAATATCAGTAGGATGTAGCATCATGTCTGTCTGAATATCAGTAGGATGTAGCATTATGTTTGTCTGAGGATGTAGCATCATGTCTGTGTGAATATCAGTAGAATGTAAGTATTACGTTTGTCTGAATATCAGTAGGATGCAGCATTATGTCTGTCTGAATATGACGAGGATGTAGTATTATGTTTGTCTGAATATCAGTAGGATGTAGCATTATGTTTGTCTGAGGATGTAGCATCATGTCTGTGTGAATATCAGGAGGATGTAGCATCATGTCTGTCTGAATATCAGTAGGATGCACCATTATGTTTGTCTGAATATCAGTAGGATGTAGCATCATGTCTGTCTGAATATCAGTAGAATGTAAGTATTATGTTTGTTTGAATATCAGTAGGATGTAGCATCATGTCTGTCTGAATATCAGTAAGATGTAGTATTATGTTTGTCTGAATATCAGTAGTATGTAGCATTATGTTTGTCTGAATATCAGTAAGATGTATTATGTTTGTCTGAATATCAGTAGGATGTAGCATTATGTTTGTCTGAGGATGTAGCATCATGTCTGTGTGAATATCAGTAGAATGTAAGTATTATGTTTGTTTGAATATCAGTAGGATGTAGTATTATGTTTGAATATCAGTAGGATGTAGCATCATGTCTGAGTGAATATCAGTAGGATGTAGTATTATGTTTGTCTGAGGATGTAGCATCATGTGTGTGTGAATATCAGTAGGATGTAGTATTATGTTTGTCTGAGGATGTAGCATCATGTCTGTTTGAATATCAGTAGAATGTAAGTATTATGTTTGTTTGAATATCAGTAGAATGTAAGTATTATGTTTGTTTGAATATCAGTAGAATGTAAGTATTATGTTTGTTTGAATATCAGTAGAATGTAAGTATTATGTTTGTTTGAATATCAGAAGGATGTAGCATTATGTCTGTCTGAATGAAATGAATGACTGAATGAAATACCACTGCAAGGCTAGCCACCCGGCAGTGTTAAACTTCTTCTTATTTATTTATTTATTTTTTTCCAGTTTGATGACCGGGGAGGTCCACTGGGCTCAGAGCCCATTATCAGTGGAGGCCCGGGGAGAAAACTTGGATCAAGATGACTGTCCCTGCTGAAGTGACACCCTGACCCCATGTGCAAAATGGGAAACGGAGTTGAGGATGGATGTTTTTTTTTTGGAAGTTCTTCTGCTGTGGCTCTACCCACTCAGCCCATCCCTCTCACTCAAATTCTTATCTCTTCCCACATTTTTCAGTAAAAATGTTAATCTTACACACACCACTCCCTAGCTTACTCATTATAGCCTACCTTATTACCTCCTAACACAAACAGGTCACAAATAACAGCTGTCTCACTACAAAAAAAAAAAAAAACTATCTTGTTTGCTCGTTTCCCACCTTTCCTAGCCAGTATAGTCCAGATCCCAGGCTCTGCTTGTCTCAGGACTTTATCTTCTGTGTTCAGAGCTATCCAGACCTTGCTGTGCTAGAGGGAAATCCTACTGCTTACAAGTGGGAGTGGTGAGCATTGTACTGCCTCTCTAACACTAGAGGAGTGGTTTCCAGCTCTGAAATTGCAATTTTCTTAGCCTTTTTGGGCTGATTTCTATCCCTTTCAACTTTCTGGATTAAAAACCTGTGTGTTTGCGCATTTTTTGCATCGTGCAGCACCGCAGGGCTACGGTTAAACTATACCAGGTGCCAGAAAGTCTGCTCTTCAAATTTTCCCTTAGAACTAGCTGGTTTCTCAGTAGTAGCACTAAAATCTGAACCCCTGTGACTAGCACTTCCTCTAGAACCTGCTAGAAAGCACTAGGAAGCCTGAAACTGATACAAGCACTCAACACTTCTAATCAATAAGGACAAATTAATCGTAGATACTAAGCCTGTAATTGCAAAGTACCTTGCAAAGGTAAGGGAAAACAGCTCTTGTGCTTTACAAAAAAGCACCTAAACAGGCATGTCCAATGGTCAGCTTCCAGTGATTTCTCCTGTCCACCTGGTGAATTTGGGCGTACTGGGGCAATGCGGCAACTGCCTCATGTACACAGACAACCCTCTCCTCCTACCACCCAACACTACAACCTACGAGATATGCACTTACATAGCCAAACCAAGACTCTCTCCACCCAAGATTGTGCTAGACAGTCAAGAGGGGAAAGTTAACACCTGCACTACACCGCAAGCAACACATAGCCCTTCAAAACCCACACCATCAACACCCACACACAGCAACACTAAACCCACATATGCAGAGGCCCTTAACATTAACCTACCCAAGCAACAAGGACTTCCTAAGCTGAAACGCAAACAAACACCAGTCACAACCAAAGTGACACATAGCTCACAGCACCAGTGTGCCACCCAACAACAGCCTCTAAGGCAAGACAATGTACCCAACACTTTAGTCATAGGTGACTCTATAGTCAGGCACACTGATGTCCCACTCACCAGGCTGAACAAGAAGAAAATTACAGTCATCTGCCTGTCAGGTGCCATGATCCATCACATAACGCATGCACTCAAGTCACTCTACAATAAGTACAAACATGACTCTGTCATTGTCCATGTTGGAGTGAATGACTTGAGACGTACCTCCTGGCCTACATGAAAAGAGACATGGAAGAGCTCTCGGATCATGTAGCCCAGGCAGGTATGACCCTAGCCTTGAGTAGCATCCTGCCTTCGCCCAGAATGATACCACAGTATAAGGACAAAATGATTGACTTCAACAATTGACTAAGCTTCTGGTGTCATTCAAAGGAGATCCAGTATCTCTCTGCCTGGGAAGACATGATCAACAAACCACAATGCTTTGCCAGAGATGGTCTGCACCTGTCACCCATAGGATTCAGATAATTGGCTAAAGCTCTTGCCACACCTATAGTGCCTTTTTTAGGAAAGGTTCAAAGGACAAAACCACCACTGTAACAGACACAAGCATGCAAAATCTGAAGGTAATGCTACTCAATGTTAGAAGTCTAAACCTCAAAATGCACTCTCTCGAGGCACTCGTAAAAATGGAGAACATCGGTATCTGTGCAGTAACTGAGACCTGGTTCAAGGCTCCAGAGAGCACCCCTGCAATACCAGGCTACAACTCTTACCACACTTTTCGGCCACCAAACCAAGACCGACATACTAAAGCTGGAGGAGTGTCCATATTCACCAAGGATATTCACACCTCCAGGCTAGATGCCCAAGACAATGCATCTGAAATTCTCCAGGTGCAACTAACACTAGGTAAGACTGCAATGCAAATTGTAGCTTGCTACAGATACCCCACCATGCCCCAAGATTCTCACTACACCTTCTAAACATACTGGAAAATATTAAGATACAACCAAACACCCTAATACTGGGTGATTTCAACTACCCTGCCATTAACTGGGAAAACTATTCGGGGACCAACATCTTTTGCCAACGGTTCTTGGAATTCATAAATTCCAATGTCCTGGATTAACTAATCCACTGTCCCACCAGTGGCTCCAATATCCTAGACCTGGTCATTACCAACATGGGAGATAGATGCTCCACACAAGTGGTCACCCCCTCATTGGTCAGGAGTGACCATAAGCAAATCACTCTTGACATCCACATCCCCCCCCATCCCCCAGTAAGGAAACCTCCGTAAAAAACTTCTCCAAAGCCAACTTCATGCTACTCAAGTCAGAAGTGACAAATTTCATGGCACCCATGCAGACGGGGTCTGAAAGTTCAACTGCTGAATCCTACCCGAAGGCACTGTATGAGCACAACCACTCGTGCATGAATCATGCCATCCCAAATAGAACCAAGATGCTCTCCTCCAAAAAAAGGAAACCAATCTAGTGGTCCCCTGCCATAAACAAACTATACAACAGAAGGAAGAAACTGTTGCAGAAAAGAGGAAAATCCCAGGATGCAAAAAACTCCCTTACCAGCCTCAGTAAGAAGCTGAGATCTCTCATAAAGTCCTCAAAAGCTAGTTACAAAAATAAAATTGCCAAAGATTCCAAAGACAACCACAAGGCATTCTATAGTTATGTCAAGAATCTAAATGGCAATGCTCAGATCTGCTCTGAGCTACAACAGAATGGCATTAAATATACTGATCCCAAGGATATTGCCAATATACTGGCAGATGCCAATTTCAACCCCCTCTCACCCTCTAAAGGGCCCATCTCAATACCAAAAGATTGCCAAATTCTGTTAATCACGGCCACACAGGTAGAAACTGCACTCTCCAAAGCTAAGTATACAGCATTCGTGGGACCAGATGACACCCCGGGCTATGTACTACATGAACTACAAAATGAACTGGTACATCACCTAAGTGTCATGTTTAATCATAGCCTCTCCTCAGGCTTCGTGCCCACTGAGTGGTGCATAGCTACAGTTATCCCACTCCACAAGGAGGGATCCACCTTGGATCCCGGGAACTACAGTCCCATCAGTCTGATGAGCCTGATCTGCAAGGGCATGGAACGCATTATCATGGAACTTATAAACAAAGACATTGGCAACCTTCAAACACTGGACCCCACCCAGTTTTGGGTTCATGAAGGGCCGATCTTGTCTCCTGAACCTGACTGACATCTTCGAATCAGTCTCCAGAGCTGTGGACGAGGGTAAGGCGGTCCACACAGCCCATCTGAACCTCGCCAAAGCCTTCGACACCATCCCCCATTCTGGAATCATAGAGAAACTTACTAAGCTGCGCATAAATCGCTACGTTACTCAATGAGTTGCCAACTGGCTTACTGACAGAATCCAGACTATAAAAGTAGCCGACTCCAAATCCAGCTCCAGACAAATGACAAGTGAAATAATTCAGGGTTCAGTCCTGGGACCACTCTCATTTGGCATCTACTTCTCTGAAGTACAGGCCAACACTAAGGGACTCTGGTTAACAAAGTTCGCAGATGACTGCAAACTGGGAGCCATTATTGATTCCCCAAATGGTGTGGATATTCTACAAAAGGGTCTTACAGAAACAGATGCTTGGTGCCAGAGCCATAGGTTCACAGGTAAGTACTAGGCTATTTGCCCGAGAGCATCTATAAGCCTAGCCAGAATGTGTTGGCTTTCACGGCCCCCTTAGATTAGTTCCCTGTGCCTCGGTCCAGCAGAGCCATTAGTTCCCTGTGCCTCTGTCCAGCACAGCCACTGCAGTGATCCCTGGGGTAAATTTTCTGTTTCCCATCCACTCGTCAAGGTTTCTCTTGAAGAGTGTTTGTGAGGGGCTCTGCCTAATGTATATTGGAATTCTGTTCCAAAGCATGGGGGAGTCTCTGGGACAGGAATCTATCCCTCCAGCACACCCTATTTATCGCTGTGGTGGGGTTTAGCTCCCTAGAGCGTGTGGCTCTTGGGGATTTGTTTTTTTTTTAGGTGGAGCATGTCCATCAATTCTGGGTTGGACATGGCCTTGTATGTCAGGCAGAGCACCACTGAGTAAGCGGTATGCAACCGAGTACAGCTGGAGTTTCTTCATTCGGGCTGCATAGGGCATATGTATGAGGCCAGTAATCCTCTTGGTGAAGTACTTCTGTGGTCTTTCCAGCAGTTGCTGGTGTCGTGTAAGGTACATCCCAAATGGGGTGTTGTACTCTATGATGGGTGTGATGAGTAGAGGGGCACAACAACCTGTTTTGTTCTAGACGCGAACCCTTTTGTGATTAGGTGGGCCACATAGAAGGATTTTCCCATAGGATCAAGCTTAATGTCAAGAAATGTACAGTTATCCCCTTTGGGAAAAAGACATGTACCCATGAATTACCACATAGGTGGCAGTACACTAAACACAGAAAGTGTGATGAGAGACTTAGGGACACAGGTGGACAATTGTCTCACCTTCCATAACCACATCTCCACAACTGTCAGGAAATCATTCTATGTGGCACACCTCATCACTAAGGGCTTTTCATCCAGAAAAAAGGAGGTCATTGTCCCACTGTACTCATCCCTCATTAGACCCATTATAGAGAGTATAATGCCCCGTTTGGTATGTACCTCACAAGATATCTGCAACAGCTGGAAAGGCCACAGAAATACCTCACTAAAAGAATCACAGGCCTAAAGCAGATGCCATATGCTGACCGTCTAAAAAAACTCCAGGTATACTCTGTGGCATAATGTCTACTCCGAGGCGATCTCTGCTTAACATACAAGGCCATGTCAAACCCTGAGCTGTTAGACATGCTCCACTTAAAGAAATCCCAATCCCTCAGAGCCACACACTCCAGGGATCTAAACCTTGTATCACAGTGAACAAAACATGCTGGAGGGACAGGTTTCTGACCCACAGACTCCCCATACTCTGGAATAGACTGCTCATACATGTCAAGCAGAGTGCCTCCTTGGCCCTCTTCAAAAGGAACCTTGATGATTGGATGGGAGATAGGAAATTCACCCCAGGGATCATGTCAGTCTCCCTGCTTGACAGAGGGCCAGGGAAGTAAATATTGTGGGAAGAAATATCCAGGGAATTGTTATGGCTAGGTTTGTATAGGCCCTAGGGCCGATAGCCTAGTACTAACCTATGAACCCAGGCACCACCCCACCCAACACTAGTTTTACTAATATTGTCATATCATCACATCTCTATAATAGCTCCAAAACAGAACTCTTCTCCCTTAGATACACTCACTCACAACTATCACCATATTTATACATAGCTCTCAACCTTCCATGTCCAAAATGAGGAACACTAGCCCTCATAATGTGGAACAAATGGGCAAAATGTGGAACACGTACTAATGGCTTTCTAACACTTTCAGCTAGGAAGGTCATAAGATGCTTAAAATGTGCTGGTTTTACTTATAAAGAAGATCTTTTAGTGAATTAATATGATTTATTTCTATTTACCATGGATTTCACTTAAAAAATTCTTAACACTGAATGTGTTACACACCCTTTCAATGTGGAACTTCGTGGAACATGAACTTTTTAAGACCCCAAATGAGGTATGTTCCTCGTAATGAGGCACACTTGAGAGCTATGACACCGCAAATATGCTAGACTACTACCCAAACTCACACACCTATTTCTGTTTAATTTAACTCAACTAAAACTAAGTGGGGACATACATTCAAATCCAAGCCCTCAACACCAGCAACAAACACCCCATCCACCAGACAATTCTCTCTAACACCATTAATCTACCACATAATAGCCCTGACCTTCTAATCATACACATGAATCTTAGGAGCATCTTAAAGTTCACAAATTTCATGCTACCTTCGCCCTATACTCTCCAGAAATAGCAATCTTAAAAGAAACCTGGCTAAAACCCCATATAAATGATAGTGGAATCCTAATCCAAGGCTATAATACCCACACACTTGACAGAACACAAGCGTAGCTGCGGCATAGCCATTATATACAAAGACATACTCAGACTTAAATGCCTTGAATATAAACCTCCAGACCTCCACAAATCCAGAAATATTAGTCTCCTGCCTCCAGCTAAACTCCAATAAATGTATTATATTTATATCAATTTACATTCCTCAGGCAACAACCCATCCATAGTTGAAAAAAAGAGTTATGTACTTACCATAACTTGGCATCCATGTTATCCTGTGTCATTGTTCCTCACAGAAGGGTCTTGGATCCAACATGGGATCTGAGCTGGCAGCTTAGCACAGACAGATCCAAGGCTCAAGCTCCTCCCTGTCTCATAATCCCATGCTGCCCTCTAATCCTCAGATCGGGTTTGCTAAGAAAGCTAGAAGAGCTACAACACTCATAGGTAATTACTAGGCTATTGGCCCAAGGGCCTATATAAGCCTAGCCAAACGGTACACTGGCTTTTGCCAGCCAAGAAAATTATTTTCCTGTGCCCCTTTCAAGCAGGGCCACAGAACTGATCCACGGGGTGAATTTCCTATCTCCCATCCAATCATCAAGATTTTTCTTGAAGAGTGCTAATGAGTAGCTTTGTTTGATATAGATAGGTAGTTTCTCCAGAGTATGGGAAGTCTCTGGGACAGGAATCTATCCCTCCAGCATGTTCTGTTTATTGTGGTGACTAGGTTTAGGTCCGTAGAACATGTAGCTTGGAGGGATTGGGATTTCTTTATGTGGAGCATGTCCAACAGCTCTGAGTTTGACATAGCTTTGTATGTTAGGCAGAGATCGTCTCTGAGTAGGAGATATGCGACAGAGAAAAGCTGGAGTTTTTTGAGACGGTCTGCGTAGGGCATCTGTTTGAGGCTTGTAATCCTCTTTGTGAGGTATTTCTGTGGCTTTTCCAGTTGTTGTAGATGTCTTGTGAGGTACATACCAAATGGGTCGTTGTACTCTATAATGGGTCTAATGAGTGATGAGGGGAGCAATGACCTCTTTTTCCCTGGATGAGAAACCTTTTGTGATGAGGTGTGCCATGTAGAAGGATTTCCTGACTACTGTGACAATGTGATTATCAAAGGAGAGACTACTGTCCACCTGTGTCCCAAGGTCTCATCACACTTTCAGTATTAAGTAGACTACCGCCTATGTGGTAGTTCATGGGTACAGAGTTTTTACCAAAAAGGATGACAATGCACTTTTTGGCATTGAGCTTGAGGCCATGGCTTTGACAACAGACATCTATCTCCGTGAGGCCCTTTTGTAAGATGTCCACATTGTTAGGAGTTTTGGTTATAGCTCCTAGTTTTCAGTCATCTGCAAACTTTGTTAGCCAATGACCTTCTGTGTTAGCCTGTACTTCAGAGAAGTAGATACCAAACAGGAGAGGACCTAGGACTGAACCCTGTGGTACTCCACTTGTCACTGGTTTGAAGATGGATTTAGAGTCTGCTACTTTCACAGTGTGGGTTCTATCAGTGAGCCAGTTGGCAACCCATCTTGTGACAAAGGGATTTATTCCTAGTTTTGTGAGTTTGTCTATAATTCCAGAGTGGGGGATAGTGTCGAAAGCCTTGGCGAGATCTAGATAGGCTGTGTGAACCACCTTACCCTCATCTACAGCTTTGGTGACCACTTCAAAAAAGTCTATCAGGTTTAGGAGACATGATCTGACTTTTACAAACCCGAACTAGGTAGGGACCAGAGTTTGGAGATTACCAATGTCATTGTTTATAAGTTCCATGATGATACTCTCCATAGCCTTGCAGACCAGGATTGTCAGGCTAATGCGGCGGTACTTCCCAGGGTCCGTGGTGGCTCCCCCTTTGTGGAGTGGGATAGCTGCTGTGCACCATTCAGTGGGCACAAAGCCTGAGGTGAGGCTATGATTGAACATGGTACTTAGGTGGGTAGCCAGTTCGTTCTGTAATTCATGAAGAACGCAGCCTGGGATGTTGTCAGGTACCATGGATGCTGTGTTCTTGGCTTTGGAGAGTGTGTTTTTTACCTGTGCAGCCGCAATTACAGGTACTTTGCATTCTTCCAGTATAGAGATGGGCCCTTTAGGGGATGAGAGAGGGGTAAAGTTAGCACTGAACCTATCTGCCAGGATGTTGGCAATATCAGTTGGTTCTGTATATTTAGTGCCATTGTGCTGTAACTCAGAGCACATCTGAGTGCTGCCATTGAGAATCGTGATATAGCTATAGAATGTTTTGTGGTTGTCTTTAGACTCAGTGGCGATTTTGTTTTCGTAACTAGCTTTGGAGAATTTTATGAGGGATCAAAGCTTCTTTCTGAGGCTGACCACGGAGTTACTCCAATCATGGGATTTTACTCTTTTTTGCAACAGTTTCTTTCTTCTGTTGTAGAGTTTGTTTATAGCAGGGGACCACCAGATTGGCTTACTTTTTTTGGAGGATAGCATCTTGGTTCTGTTAGGTATTGCATGATCCATGCACTCATGTACGTGCTTATAAAGTGCAATTGTCTAGGATTCAGCAGTCATATCTCTATTGTCTGTCAGCATGGGTGTTGTGAAGTTTGCCACTTCTGTCTTAAAAAGTGTGAAGTTGGCTTTGGAGAAATTTTTTTATGGTGGTTTCCCTAATGTGGGGTGGAGGTGGGATGTGTATGTCTAGGGTGATTTGCTTGTGTTCGGATCTGACCAACGAGGAATTGACCACTGGTGTGGAACACCGGTTACCCATGTTGGTAATGACCAGGTCTAAGATATTGCTGTCCCTGATGGGGATGTGGATAAGTTGATCCAAGGCATTGGAATTTATGAATTCCAGAAAATGTTGAGCACAAGAGTTGTTACATGAGTAGTTTTCCCAGTTAATGGTGGGGTAGTTGAAATCACCCATTGTTAGGGTGTTAGGTTGTACCCTAATATTTTCCAGTGTATCAAGAAATGAGAAGTGGGAATCCTGGGGCATGGTGGGGGATCTGTAGCAAGCTATAATTTGCATTGCGGTCTTGCCCAGAGTTAGTTGCACTTGGATAATCTCAAATGCATTATGCTGAGCAACTAGCCTGGAGGTGTGGATATCCTTAATGAATATGGACACGCCTCCGCCTTTAGTGCTTCGGTCCAAGAAAGGTGGCCGAAAGGTGTGGTATGAATTATAGCCTGGTAATGCAGGGGTGCTCTCTGGAGCCTTGAACCATGTCTCTGTCACTGCACAGATTTTGATGTTCTCCATTTAAAGGAGTGCCTCGAGTGAGTGCATTTTGAGGTTTAGAATTCTAGCATTAAGTAGCATTACCCTCAGATTTTGCTTGCTTGTACCTGTTACGGTGGTGAATTTGTCATTTGAATCTTGTCTAAAAAAGGCACTATAGGGGTGGCAAGAGCCTTTGCCAGTATCCGGAATCCCAAGGGAGACAGGTGCAGGTCATCTCTGGCAAAGCATCGCGCTTTGTCGATCATGTAATCCCAGGCAGACAAATACTGGATACCCTTTGAATGACACCAGAAGCTTAGAATATTGTTGAAGTCAATCATTTTGTCCTTGTACTGTGGTATCAATCTGGGTGATGGCAGGATGCTACTCAGGGCTAGGGTCATACCTGCCTAGGCTACAAGATCAGAAAGCTCCTCCATGTCTCTTTTCATGTAGTCCAGGGAGGTACGTCTCAGGTCATTCACACCAACATGGACAATGACAGAGTCATATTTGTACTTGCTGTGGAGTGACCTGAGTGCATGCGTTATGTGGTGGATCCTGGCACCTGACAGGCAGATGACAGTAACTTTCTCCTTGTTCAGCCTGGTGAGTGGAACATCAGTGTGCCTGACAATAGAGTCACCTATGACTAGAGTGTCGGGTACATTGTTATGCCTTATGGGCTGTGGTTGAGTGGCACACTGAGTCTGTGAGCTATGTCTTATTTGTGTTGTGTTGGGGGGGGTGGAGGTTGCTTGAGTTTCTGCTTTGGAGGTCCCTGTTGCTTAGGTAGATTTTTTTTTGAGAGCCTCCACGAATGTAGGTGTGTGTTTCGTGTTTCTATGTGTGTGTTTTGGTGGTGTAGGTTTTGAGGGACTATGTGATGTGTGTGGTGTGGTGCAAGTGTTTACCTTCTCCTCTTGACTGCCTAGTCCAGTCTTGGGTGAAGAGAGCTTTGCTTCCAGTTTGGTTATAGAAGTGCATCTCTCACAGGTTGTAGTGTTGGGTGGTAGGAGGAGAGGGTTGTCTGTGTACATGAGGCAATTGCTGCATTGCCCCAAGATGCCCAGATTCATCAAGTAGACAGGAGAAAACACCGGGAGCTGACCTTTAGACATGCCTGGATAGGTGCTTATTTATTAAGTACTAAATTATGTTTTCCTCTAGACAAGTGAAAAAAGTTGAGTGCTGTAGTAAGTTGTAGCTTATTTAGTGCTTAAAATGACTTCTGAACAAGTGCGGAGATCAAAGAAACAGATTTCAGTACTAAAACTAGAAAACTGGCTAGTTCTAAGAAACAAAATTAAGCTAGAAGGCTTCTCTCCAACACAGAACGGCTTAGGGGCTCAGAAAACTACAAACAGTCCTGGATACAGCAAATCTGTATCTGGGCTAAACAACTTATATGAAAGGCCGGAAACAAGCTTAGAAAATTTTTATTTTTTTAATTTTTGTAAAGGGGAAAGGGGAAAGGAGGAGCAGAAGCTAACTGGGGTGGCCTTCTCAAATGTTCTCCCTGGAATAGGTAGAATGAGGTAATAACACTAGACTGGGAAGAGAGTCCCAGATCAAATTTACACTAGGGGCGGGCAACTGCGAAGCCACCAAGTATAAAAACAGGATACCAAGAGGGAGGGGGGTGGGAAACAAAAATCAGAACAAACAAACCCAACCAGATGCTTAACAATTGTAGAACTTTCTACTTAATACCGCACACACAATGAGTAAAATATAAGTGCTATAAATAAATCAGAAATAAGCAAAAAAAACAGGGTACTTAAATGATATATATCAAAGATTAGTTAGCTCAGAGCCCTTCCTCCAACTTCCTCTGATTAGCTCAGTGTGCAATGGCAGAAATAGTCACAAGTTAACTTCTTAAGTAACAAAGTTGAAACCTGAAACAACTTTATAAAAGCTTGAAAGAACCAATGAGGTGCTTACTCCAAGGCGTAGTCCAGGCAACCAGAGTCAGCCAATGACCACAAACAATTCACTCTCACTGAAATGCTATACTGGCTTTGGCTAAGCTACGATGGCCTGGGACATGTGCTCAGACACACAGCCTCTACTTACAAACAACTAGGCCCAAAACACAAGCCTGAATATGGACAATGCTACACTACCAACACTACTTAGGTAGAAAAAACTGCAGAAATGTTTAAACAGATAAAGGATCAAGGAGACTCTAGAGAATGCATTTAAATGCAAACAACTTATATGATACACTCCTAGCAGGAAATGAGAACAAACAAACCCAACCAGATGCTTAACAATTGTAGAAAATTCTACTTAATACCTCACACACAGTAAGTAAAAGAAAAGTGCTATAAATAACTCAGAAATAAGCAAAAAACAGGATACTTAATGTTACATATCACAGATTAGTTAGCTCAGAGCCCTTCCTCCGACTTCCTCCAATTAGCTCAGTGTGAAATGGCAAAAACAGTCACAAGTTAACTTCTTAAGTAACAAAGTTGAAACCTGAAACAACTTTAAAAAAGCTTGAAAGAACCAATGAGGTGCTTACTCCAAGGCATAGTCCAGGCAACCCCAGTCAGCCAATGACCGCAAACAATTCACTCACTGAAATGCTATACTGGCTTTGGCTAAGCTATGATGGCCTGGGACACATGCTCAGACACACAGCCTCTACTTACAAACAACTAGGCCCAAAACATAAGCCTGAATATGGACAATGCTACACCACCAACCCTACTTACGTAGAAAAAACTGCAGAAATGTTTAAACAGATAAAGGATCAAGGAGACTCTAGAGAATGCTTTTAAATGCAAACAAATTATATGATACACTCCTAGCAGGAAATCAGAACAAACAAACTCAACCAGATGCTTAACAATTGTAGAAAATTCTACTTAATACCTCACACACAGTGAGTAAACTAAAACTGCTATAAATAACTCAGAAATAAGCAAAAAACAGGATACTTAACGTTATATATCACAGATTAGTTATCTCAGAGCCCTTCCTCTGACTTCCTCCGATTAGCTCAGTGTGAAATGGCAGAAATGGTCACAAGTTAACTTCTTAAGTAACATGGTTGAAACCTGAAACAACTTTAAGAAAAGCTTGAAAGCACCAATGAAATGCTTACTCCAAGGCGTAGTCCAGGCAAACCCAGTGAGCGAATGACCACAAACAATTCACTCTCATTGAAATGCTATATTGGCTTTGGCTAAGCTATGATGGCCTGGGACATTTGCTCAGACACACAGCCTCTACTAACAAAAGACTAGGCCCAAAACACAAATTATATGATACACTCCTAGCAGGAAATCAGAACAAACAAACTCAACCAGATGCTTAACAATTGTAGAAAATTCTACTTAATACCTCACATACAGTGAGTAAAATAAAAGTGCTATAAATAACTCAGAAATAAGCAAAATACAGGATAATTAATGTTAAATATCACAGATTAGTTAGCTCAGAGCCCTTCCACCGACTTCCTCCTATTAGCTCAGTGTGAAATGGTAGAAACAGTCACAAGTTAACTTCTTAAGTAATAAAGTTGAAATCTGAAACAACTATAAAAAAGCATGAAAGAACCAATGAGTGCTTACTCCAAGGCGTAGACCAGGCAACCCAAGTCAGCCATTGACCACAAACAATTCACACACTGAAATGCTATACTGGCTTTGGCTAAGCTATGATGGCCTGGGACATGTGCTCAAACACAGCCTCTACTTACAAACAACTAGGCCCAAAACACAAGCCTGAATATGGACAATGCTACACTACCAACACTACTTAGGTAGAAAAAACTGTAGACATGTTTGAACAGATAAAGGATCAAGGAGACTCTAGAGAATGCTTTTAAATCCAAACAAGTTATATGATCCACTCATAGCAGGAAATCAGAACAAACAAACCCAACCAGATGCTTAAGAATTGTAGAAAATTCTACTTAATAGCTCACACACAGTGAGTAAAATAAAAGTGCTATAAATAACTCAGAAATAAGCAAAAACAGGATATGTAATGTTACATATCACAGATTAGTTAGCTCAGAGCCCTTCCTCCAACTTCCTTCGATTAGCTCAGTGTGAAATGGCAGAAAGAGTCAAAAGTTAACTTCTTAAATAACAAAGTTGAAACCTGAAACAAATTTAAAAAAAGCTTGAAATAACCAATGAGGTGCTTACTCTAAGGCGTAGTCGAGGCAACTCCAGTCAGCCAATGAACACAAACAATTCACTTTCACTGAAATATTACACTGGCTTTGGCTAAGCTATGATGGCCTGGGACATGTGCTCAGACACACAGCCTCTACTTACAAACAACTAGGCCCAAAACACCAGCCTGAATATGGACAATGCTACACTACCAACACTACTTAGGTAGAAAAAACTGCAGAAATGTTTAAACAGATAAAGGATTAAGGAGACTCTAGAGAATGCTTTTAAATGCATACAACTTATATGATACACTCCTAGCAAGAAATCAGAACAAACAAACCCATCCAGATGCTTAACAACTGTAGAAAATTCTACTTAATACCTCACAGTGAGTAAAATAAAAGTGTGATAAATAATTCAGAAATAAGCAAAAAACAGGATACTTAATGTTATATATCACAGATTAGTTAGCTCAGGGTCCTTCCTCTGACTTCCTCCGATTACCTCAGTGTGAAATGGCAGAAACAGTCACAAGTTAACTTCTTAAGTAAAAAAGTTGAAACCTGAAACAACTTTAAAAAAGGTTGAAAGAATCAATGAGGTGCTTACTCCAAAGCGTAGTCCAGGCAACCCCAGACAGCCAATGAGCACAAACAATTCACTCACTGAAATGCTATACTGGCTTTGGCTAAGCTATGATGGCCTGGGATATCTGCTCAGACACACAGCCTCTACTTACAAACAACTAGGCCCAAAACACAAGCCTGAATATGGACAATGCTACACTACCAACACTACTAAGGTAGAAAAAACTGCAGAAATGTTTAAACAGATAAAGGATCAAGGAGACTCTAGAGAATGCTTTTCAATGCAAACAATTTATATGATACATTCCTAACAGGAAATTAGAACAAGTAAACCCAACCAGATGCTTAACAATTGTAGAAAATTCTACTTAATACCTCACACACAGTAAGTAAAATAAAAGTGATATAAATAACTCAGAAATAAGCAAAAACAGGATATTTAATGTTACATATCACAGATTAGTTAGCTCAGAGCCCTTCCTCCAACTTCCTTCGATTAGCTCAGTGAGAAATGGCAGAAACAGTCACAAGTTAACTTCTTAAGTAACAAAGCTGAAACCTGAAACAACTTTAAAAAAGCTTGAAAGAACCAATGAGGTGCATACTCCAAGGCATATTCCAGGCATCCCCAGTCAGCCAATGACCACAAACAATGCACTCTCACTGAAATGCTATACTGGCTTTGGCTAAGCTATGATGGTCTGGGACATGTGCTCAGACACACAGCCTCTACTTACAAAAAAACAGGCACAAATCACAAGCCTGGATATGGACAATGCTACACTACCAGGACTACTTAGGTAGAAAAAACTGCAAAAATGGTTAAACAGATAAAGGATCAAGGAGACTCTAGAGAATGCTTTTCAATGCAAACAATTTATATGATACACTCCTAACAGAAAATTAGAACAAGTAAACCCAACCAGATGCTTAACAATTGTAGAAAATTCTACTTAATACCTCACAGTGAGTAAAATAAAAGAGTGATAACTAATTCAGAAATAAGCAAAAAACAGGATAATTAATGTTATATATTACAGATTAGTTAGCTCAGAGCCCTTCTTCTGACTTCCTCCAATTAGCTCAGTGTGAAATGGAAGAAAGAGTCACAAGTTAACTTCTTAAGTAACAAAGTTGAAACCTGAAAAAAACTTTAAAAAAAGCTTGAAAGAACCAATGAGGTGATTACTCCAAGGCCTAGTCCAGGCAACCCCAGTCAGACAATGATCACAAACAATTCACTCCCACCAAAATGCTATACTGGCTTTGGCTAAGCTATGATGGCCTGGCACATGTGCTCAGACACATCTTCGACCTACAAACAACAAGGCTGAAAACACAAGCCTAAATATGGACAATGCTACACTACCAACACTACTTAGGTAGAAAAAACTGCAGAAATGTTTAAACAGATAAAGGATCAAGGAGACTCTAGAGAATGCTTTTAAATGCAAACAAGTTATATGATACACTCCTAGCAGGAAATCATAGGTTCATAGGTAGGTACTAGGCTATTGGCCCTAGGGCTTATATAAGCCTAGCCAAAGGTACCCTGGCTTTCGCCACCCAAGAAAATTATCTTCCTGTGCCACTGTTGAGAAGAGCCACAGAAGTGATCCCCGAGGTGAATTTCCTATCTCCCATCCAATCATCAAGATTTTTCTTGAACAGTGCTAATGAGGAGCTTTGTTTGATATAGATAGGTAGTTTGTTTCAGAGTATGGGAAGTCTCTGGGACAGGAATCTATCCCTCCAGCATGTTCTGTTTATTGTGGTGATGAGGTTTAGGTCCTTAGAGTGTGTAGCTCATAGGGATTGGGATTTCTTTAAGTGGAACATGTCTAAAAGCTCTGGGTTTGACATAGCTTTGTGTGTTAGGCAGAGATCGCCTCTGAGTAGGCGATATGCAACGGAGTAAAGCTGCAGTTTTTTTAGGCGGTCTGCATAGAGCATCTCTTTGAGGCTGGTAATCCTCTTTGTGAGGTATTTCTGTGGCCTTTCCAGTTGTTGTAGATGTCTTGTGAGTTACATACCAAAAGGGGCATTGTACTCTATAATGGGTCTAATGAGTGACGAGTAGAGGGGAACAATGACCTCTTTTTTCCTGGATGAGAAACCTTTTGTGATGAGGTGTGCCACATAGAAGGATTTCCTTACTACTGTGGCGATGTGATTATCAAAAAACAGACTACTGTCCACCTGTGCCCAAGGTCTCTTATCACACTTTCGGTGTTAAGTAGACTACCACCTATGTGGCAGTTCATGGGTACTGAGTTTTTACCAAAAGGAATGACAATGCACTTTTTGGCATTGAGCTTGAGGCCATGGCTTTGACACCAGGCATCTGTCTCAGCAAGGCCCTTCTGTAGGATGTCCACATCTTTTGGAGTATTGATTATGGCTCCTAGTTTGCAGTCATCTGTGAACTTCGTTAGCCAAAGACCTTCTGTGTTGGCCTGTACTTCAGAGAAGTAGATACCAAACAGGAGAGGACCCAGGACTGAACCCTGTGGTACTCAACTTGTCACTGGTCTGAAGCTGGATTTGGAGTCTGCTACTTTCACAGTGTGGGTTCTGTCAGTGAGCTAGTTGGCATCCCATCTTGTGACATAGGGATTTATACCTAGTTTAGTGAGTTTATCTATAATTCCAGAGTGGGGGATGGTGTCAAAAGCCTTGGCGAGATCTAGATAGGCTGTGTGAACCACCTTACCCTCATCTACGGCTTTGGTGACTGCTTCAGAGAAGTCTATCAGGTTTAGGAGACATGATCTGCCTTTTACAAACCCGAACTGGGTGGGGTCCTGAGTTTGGTGATTACCAATGTCATTGTTTATATGTTCCATGATGATACGCTCCACAGCCTTGCAGACCAGGCTCGTTAGGCTAATTGGTCGGTAGTTTCCGGGGTCTGTGGTGGCTCCCCCTTTGTGGAGTTGTATAACTGTCGCTGTGCACCATTCAGTGGGCACATAGCCTAAGGTGAGGCTATGATGGAACATGGTACTTAGGTGGGGTGCCAGTTCGTTCTGTAGTTCATGTAGAACACAGCCTGGGATGTCGTCAGGTCCCATGGGTGTTGTGTTCTTGGCTTTGGATAGTGTGTTTTTTACCTGTGCAGCCATGATTACAGGGACTTTGCATTCTTCTGGTATAGAGATGGGCCCTTTAGGGGATGACAGAGGGGTAAAGTTAGCACTGAACCTATCTGCCAGGATGTTGGCAATATCCATTGGTTCTGTATATTTAGTGCCATTGTGCTGTAACTCAGAGAAGATCTGAGTGTTACCATTGAGATTCTTGACATAGCTATAGAATGCTTTGTGGTTGTCCTTAGAGTCAGTGGCAATTTTGTTTTCATAACTAGCTTTGGAGGATTTTATGAGGGATCTCAGCTTCTTACTGAAGCTGACCAGGGAGTTTCTCCAATCATGGGATTTTACTCTTTTTTGCAACAGTTTCTTTCTTCTGTTGTAGAGTTTGTTTATGGCAGGGGACCACCAGATTGGCTTCCTTTTTCTGGAGGATAGCATCTTAGTTCTGTTAGGGATTGCACGATCCATGCACTCATGTAAGTGCTTATAAAGTGCATTTGTGTAGGATTCAGCAGTCATACAGTCAAATCAGAACAAACAAACCCAACCAGATGCTTAACAATTGTAGAAAATTCTACTTAATATCTCACACACAGTGAGTAAACTAAAAGTGATATAAATAACTCAGAAATAAGCAAAAAACAGGATAATTAATGTTATATAGCACAGATTAGTTAGCTCAGAGCCCTTCCTCCGATTAGCTCAGTCTGAAATATCAGAAACAGTCACAAGTTAACTTCTTAATTAACAAAGTTGAAACCTGAAACAACTTTAAAAAAGCTTGAAAGAACCAATGAGGTGCTTACTCCAAGGCGTAGTATAGGCAACCCCAGTCAGCCAATGACCACAAACAATTCACTCACTGAAATGCTATACTGGCTTTGGCTAAGCTATGATGGCCTGGGACATCTGCTCAGACACACAGCCTCTACTTACAAACAACTAGGCCCAAAACAGTAGCCTGAATATGGACAATGCTACACTACCAACACTACTTAGGTAGAAAAAACTGCAGAAATGTTTAAACAGATAAAGGATCAAGGAGACTCTAGAGAATGCTTTTAAATGCAAACAAATTATATGATGCACTCCTCGCAGGAAATCAGAACAAACAAACCCAACCAGATGCTTAACAATTGTAGAAAATTCTACTTAATACCTCACAGTGAGTAAAATAAAAGTGCGATAAATAATTCAGAAATAAGCAAAAAACAGGATAATTAATGTTATATATATCACAGATTAGTTAGCTCAGAGCCCTTCCTCCGATTAGCTCAGTGTGAAATGGCAGAAACAGTCACAAGTTAACTTCTTAAGTAACCAAGTTGAAACCTGAAACAACTTTAAAAAAGACTGAAAGAACCAATGAGGTGCTTACTCCAAGGCGTATTACAGGCAACCCCAGTCAGCCAATGACCACAAACAATTCACTCTCACTGAAATGCTATAGTGGCTCTGGCTAGGCTATCATGGCCTGGGACATGTGCTCAGACACAAAGTCTCTACTTACAAACAACTAGGCCCAAAACATAAGCCTGAATATGGACAATGCTACACTACCAGCACTACTTAGGTAGAAAAAATTGCAGAATTGTTTAAACAGATAAAGGATCAAGGAGACTCTAGAGAATGCTTTTAAATGCAAACAAGTTATATGATACACTCCTAGCAGGAAATCAGAACAAACAAACCCAACCAAATGCTTAACAATTGAAGAAAATTCTACTTAATACCTCACACACAGTGAGTAAACTAAAAGTGCTATAAATAACTCAGAAATAAGCAAAAAACAGGATAATTAATGTTATATATATATCACAGATTAGTTAGCTCAGAGCGCTTCCTCCGACGTCCTTCAATTAGCTCAGTGTGAAATGGCAGAAACAGTCACAACTTAACTTCTTAAGTAACAAAGTTGAAACCTGAAACAACTTTAAAAAAAGCTTGAAAGAACCAATGAGGTGCTTACTTCAAGGAGTAGTCCAGGCAACCCCAGTCAGCCAATGACCACAAACAATTCACTCTCACTGAAATGCTATAGTGGCTTTGGCTAGGCTATGATAGCCTGGGACATGTGCTCAGACACAAAGCCTATACTTACAAACAACAAGGCCCAAAACATAAGCCTGAATATGGACAATGCTACACTACCAACACTACGTAGATAGAAAAAAACTGCAGAAATGTTTAAACAGATAAAGGATCAAGGAGACTCTAAAGAATGCTTTTAAATGCAAACAAGTTATATGATGCACTCATAGCAGGAAATCGGAACAAACAAACCCAACCAGATGTTTAAGAATTGTAGAAAATTCTACTTAATACCTCACACACAGTGAGTAAAATAAAAGTGCTATAAATACCTTAGAAATAAGCAAAAATAGGATATTTAATGTTACATATCACAGATTAGTTAGCTCAGAGCCCTTCCTTCGATTAGCTCAGTGTGAAATGGCAGAAACAGTCAAAAGTTAACTTCTTAAATAACAAAGCTGAAACCGGAAACAACTTTAAAAAAAAGCTTGAAAGAACCAATGAGGTGCTTACTCTAAGGTGTAGTCGAGGCAACCCCAGTCAGCCAATGAACACAAACAATTCACTCACTGAAATGCTATAGTGGCTTTTGCTAAGCTATGATGGCCTGGGATATCTGCTCAGATACACAGCCTCTACTTACAAACAACTAGGTCCAAAAGATATGCCTGAATATGGACAATGCTACACTACTTAGGTAGAAAAAACTGCAGAAATGTTTAAACAGATAAAGGATCAAGGAGACTCTAGAGAATGCTTTTAAATGCAAACAAGTTATATGATGCACTCCTAGCAGGAAATCAGAGCAAGCAAACCCAACCAGATGCTTAACAATTGTAGAAAATTCTACTTAATTCCTCACTCACAGCGAGTAAAATAAAAGTGCTATAAATAACTCAGAAATAAGTAAAAACAGGATATTTAATGTTACATATCACAGATTAGTTAGCTCAGAGCCCTTCCTCCGACTTCCTTCGATTAGCTCAGTGTGAAATGGCAGAAACAGTCACAACTTAACTTCTTAAGTAACAAAGTTGAAACCTGAAACAACTTTAAAAAAAGCTTGAAAGAAGCAATGAGGTGCTTACTCCAAGGCGTAGTCCAGGCAACCCCAGTCAGCCAATGACCACAAACAATTCACTCTCACTGAAATGCTATAGTGGCTTTGGCTAGGCTATGATAGCCTGGGACATGTGCTCAGACACAAAGCCTCTACTTACAAACAACAAGGCCCAAAACATAAGCCTGAATATGGACAATGCTAAACTACCAATACTACTTAGGTAGAAAAAACTGCAGAAATGTTTAAACAGATAAAGGATCAAGGAGACTCTAGAGAATGCTTTTAAATGCAAACAAGTTATATGATACACACCTAGCAGGAAATCAGAACAAGCAAACGCAAACAGATGCTTAACAATTGTAGAAAATTGTACTTAATACCTCACACACAGTGAGTAAAATAAAAGTGCTGTAAATAACTGAGAAATAAGCAAAAAACAGGATACTTAATGTTACATATCACATATTAGTTAGCTCCGAGCCCGTCCTCCGACTTCCTCCAATTAGCTCAGTGTGAAATGGCAGAAACAGTCACAAGTTAACTTCTTAAGTAACAAAGTTGAAACCTTGAACAACTTTAAAAAAAAGCTTGAAAGAACCAATGAGGTGCTTACTCTAAGGCGTAGTCGAAGCAACCCCAGTCAGCCAATGAACACAAACAATTCACTTTCAATGAAATGTTACACTGGCTTTGGCTAAGCTATGATGGTCTGGGACATGTGTTCAGACACACAGCCTCTACTTACAAACAACTAGGCCCAAAACACAAGCCTGAAAATGGACAATGCTACACTACCAACACTACTTAGGTAGAAAAAACTTCAGAAATGTTTAAACAGATAAAGGATCAAGGAGACTCTAGAGAATGCTTTTAAATGCAAACAAATTATATGATGCACTCCTAGCAGGAAATCAGAACAAACAAACCGAACCAGATGCTAAAGAATTGTAGAAAATTCTACTTAATACCTCACACACAGTGAGTAAAATAAAAGCGCTATAAATAACTCAGATATAAGCAAAAACTGGATATTTAATGTTACATATTTATTTATTTATTTTTATTTTACATTTGTTGACCGGGCTAGTCTAGCTGGAGAAATTTCCATTTTCAGTAGAGGCCCGGGGAGAAAAGCTCCACAGAGTAAGATACATACAGAAAAACTATCATACAAAATATAATAATAATAATCATTATAATGAAATAATGGAGTTAGTAACAGAGTTTGCAAAAAAACAAAAGCTAGTAAACTCTTCAATGTAAGAAAATTACTACAAGAGTTAGTTACTATAACACACAATACAGTCGAAATCACAATGAACAAGTTGAAAATACTTACTGGATTAAATAAACAAAGGAATGGAGGTATGGAGAGTAGAGTGAAAAGAGAGTAGGGGAAAAAGATAGGAATAGAAAGTGGAGAAAATAAAAGAGCAAGTAATGCAGATAACAGGTAGAGAAGTAGTAGGAGGAGAAAAGAAAGACAAAAAAGTATAAAGAGTAAAAAGGAGAAGAGAGATGGTTTTATTTAGGTAGTAATAGTGAAAAACTAATCAGGTTTATTACAGGAACAAAGCCAGTGATTTTGGAAATGCAGTTTAATATTTTGTTTGAAGAGAGGCAATGAAGTAATCTTTGTTATGCTAGTGGGTAACAAATTCCATTTTGTCCCTACAGCATTGGTAAATAGAGAGTCACCAGCATTATTATTTGATTTTATTGAACTTGTCAGAAGTTTACTGGAAGAGCGGAGAGAGTTGAGATTTTTATAGGGGATTATGAGTTGTGAGAGTATGGGGGTATTATTAGGTTGGTATAGTATTTTATGGGCAATACAGAGTTGATGGATTATAAGATAGTTCTGAAACTCTGGCCAGCCTAGAAGTTTTAAGTTAAGACAGTGATGAGTTTTATGGGGGTTACCAGTAGCAAAGCGGGCAATGTTATTATAGCAGGTTGCCAGTTTGTTAAGGCTGTTTTTTTTTGAGGTTGGTGAAGATAGGCGCAGCATATAGAAGAGTAGAAATAAGACGAGAGTGAGCAATCCTTGTTCTAGTAGATGGTGTAAGAAATGGTCTAATTCGATATAAGGATCCTATCTTTCTGTTAACTAGTTTTATGGAGTTGTTAATGTGTAGGTCAAATGAGAGATTATTGTCAATTGTAATACCTAACAATTTAGTTGATGTGTCGGGTGAGATAACAGTGGCACTGTTGGAAGAGATGGAGAAATGTAAGGGGGAGGTTCTAGATGTGGGGGTAAAAAGAAGAAGTTTGGTTTTTTTAGCATTTAGTAAGAGGAAACGACTAGAGAACCATGTTTCTACTGTACTGAACACTTTTTGGGTGAGAGAGATAAGTTCTGGGGTAGACGGTGCTGAGCAGATGAGCGTAGAGTCGTCAGCGTATTGAATGCAGGCTGCTTGAGGGATTATTGTTTGAAGATCATTAATGAAGAGGGAGAAGAGAAGTGGGCCAAGGATAGAACCTTGAGGAATGCCAATGGAAACAGGCAAGAGAGAAGAGATCTGGTTATCCCAGAGAACAGCTTGTTTTCTGTTTGTGAGGTAAGATTTAAACCATTTAATGGCTGGGATATCAAACGAGAGAGATTCAAGAGTATTAAGTAATAAGGGGTGGTTTACCATATCAAATGCTTTGGAGAGGTCAATGAAGAGGGCAGAAGAGAGTAAGTTGTTGTTTCGGTTCTGATTAATAGTATCTACAAAAGAAAGCAGGGCAGTGGTAGTACTGTGATGTGGTCTAAAGCCATGTTGGCAGTTTGCTATTATGTTATGATTAGAGAGATATTGTACAAGTTGAAGGTGGATACATTTTTCCATAATCTTAGCCAAAGGTGAGAGGAGAGCAATGGGCCTATAGTTGGAGTAGTCAGTTGAGTTTCCACCTTTGTGAAGTGGGATAATATGAGAGACCTTCCAAATTTCAGGGATGATTCCTTCTTTAATTGTCCTATTTATGAGAATAGATATAGGATATGCAATAACCTTGGCAGCCTTTTGAAGAAAAAGAGAAGGGAGCTTATCAGCAGAGGGGGTACATGGTTTTAGTTTGAGAAAAAGTCTGTGAATGTACGATGTAGAGATAGGTTGTAGTGTAAAGTTAAAGGAGGAGTTAGTTAGGTTACTTAGTGGACAGTAGTTGTTGGCATTAAGTTGTTTAGCTAGTGCTTGAATAGTTTCTGTGAAGAAAGAGTTAAAAGCATCTGCAGTCTGTTGTGGGGTATCAGGGTCTGCATTTAGTGGGGAAGGTGTTTTGGAAGTTCCTGGGGAGAGGAGTTTATTGATTGAGGACCAGAATAGTTTAGAATTATTAAGATGAGTTTGTTGTAGTTCAATATAGAATTTCTTTTTGTCAGCTATCACTGCCTTTTTAGTTAGATTTCTATGCTGTCGGAAGAGTAGAAGATCAGTATTATTTCTGTGGGATCTCCATCTAGCCCAGACTATATTCCTAGTGAGAATAAGCTTTTTGGTTTCATGGGAGAGTCAAGGGGCTGTATTGGATTTCATTCTAATAGTACGTTCAGGAGCATGTATGTCAAGAATGGATAAAAACATTTTGTTAAAATGTAGTACTGCATTTTCAAGAGGGAGTGTTTTTAAGGGGTTCCAGTTACATGCACTGAGTTCAGCTTGAAATAGGTCAAGATTAAAATGTTTGACGCTGCGTATTTTTCTAGTAATGTGGGGATTTGGACAATCAGCTTTTTCTCTTGTTATAAAAGTTAAAGAGTGGTCACTAACATCGTCTGGCAAGGTTCCTACTTTGTAATAAGTTTTTACTCTGTTTATAAGTATCCAGTCTAAAATGCTTTCTCTATTAGTATGTTTATCGAGCCTAGTAGTCAAGGTAATGGTTTGGGTGAAACCGAGAAGGTTGATATGAGATGAAGGATTTTCTGCATTAATACTATTCCAGTCTATGTTCAGGTCGCCTAGTATGATGGTTTCTTGTGGATAAGTAGCTGATATGCAACTAAGATAATCTTCAAGGATTGGCATATTGTTACCAGGAGGCAGGTACATACAGATGATATATATGGATTTTTTTGAATTTAATTGGAGTTTGATAATGATGGCTTCTATCTTGCTATCTTGAGTTGGTAAGGCTGGAAGGGTAGTGATATTCAGATGATTTTTAAAAAGAATTGGATTAGTTAGCTCGGAGCCCTTCCTCCAACTTCCTTTGATTAGCTCAGTGTGAAACGGCAGAAACAGTCAAAAGTTAACTTCTTAAATAACAAAGTTGAAACCTGAAACAGCTTTAAAAAAAAGCTTGAAAGAACCAATGAGGTGCTTACTCTAAGGCGTAGTCGAGGCAACCCCAGTCAGCCAATGAATATAAACAATTCACTTTCACTGAAATGTTACACTGGCTTTGGCTAAGCTATGATGGCCTGGGACATGTGCTTAGACACACAGCCTCTACTTACAAACAACTAGGCCCAAAACACAAGCCTGAATATGGACAATGCTACACCACCAACACTACTTAGGTAGAAAAAACTGCAGAAATGTTTAAACAGATAAAGGATCAAGGAGACTCTAGAGAATGCTTTTAAATGCAAACAAATTATATGATGCACTCCTAGCAGGAAATCAGAAGAAACAAACCGAACCAGATGCTTAACAATTGTAGAAAATTCTACTTAATACCTCACAGTGAGTAAAATAAGAGAGTGATAAATAATTCAGAAATAAGCAAAAAACAGGATACTTAATGTTATATATCACAGATTAGTTAGCTCAGGGTCCTTCCTTCGATTTCCTCCGATTACCTCAGTGTGAAATGGCAGAAACAGTCACTAGTTAACTTCTTAAGTAACAAAGTTGAAACCTGAAACAACTTTAAAAAAGGTTGAAAGAACCAATGAGGTGCTTACTCCAAAGCGTAGTCCAGGCAACTCCAGACAGCCAATGAGCACAAACAATTCACTCACTGAAATGCTATACTGGCTTTGGCTAAGCTATGATGGCCTGGGATATCTGCTCAGACACACAGCCTCTACTTACAAAGAACTAGGCCCAAAACACAAGCCTGAATATGGACAATGCTACACTACCAACACTAATAAGGTAGAAAAAACTGCAGAAATGTTTAAACAGATAAAGGATCAGGGAGACTCTAGAGAATGCTTTTCAATGCAAACAAGTTATATGATCCACTCATAGCAGGAAATCAGAACAAACCCAACCAGATGCGTAGGAATTGTAGAAAATTCTACTTAATACCTCACACACAGTGAGTAAAATAAAAGTGCTATAAATAACTCAGAAATAAGCAAAAAACAGGATAATTAATGTTATATATCACAGATTAGTTAGCTCAGAGCCCTTCCTCCGATTAGCTCAGTGTGAAATGTCAGAAACAGTCACAAGTTAACTTCTTAAGTAACAAAGTTGAAACCTGAAACAACTTTAAAAAAGCTTGAAAGAACCAATGAAGTGCTTACTCCAAGGCGTAGTCGAGGAAACCCCAGTCAGCCAATGACCACAAACAATTCACTCACTGAAATGCTATACTGGCTTTGGCTAAGCTATGATGGCCTGGGACATGTGCAAAGACACACAGCCTCTACTTACAAACAAGTAGGCCCAAAAACAGAAGCCTGAATATGGACAATGCTACACTACCAACACTACTTAGGTAGAAAAAACTGTAGAAATGTTTAAACAGATAAAGGATCAAGGAGACTCTAGAGAATGCTTTTAAATGCAAACAAGTTATATGATGCACTCATAGCAGGAAATCAGAACAAACAAACCCAACCAGATGCTTAAGAATTGTAGAAAATTCCACTTAATACCTCAGACACAGTGAGTAAAATAAAAGTGCTATAAATAACTCAGAAATAAGCAAAAACAGGATATTTAATGTTACATATCACAGATTAGTTAGCTCAGAGCCCTTTCTCCAACTTCCTTCGATTAGCTCAGTGTGAAATGGCAGAAACAGTCAAAAGTTAACTTCTTAAATAACAACTTTAAAAAAGCTTCAAAGAACCAATGAGGGGCTTACTACAAGGCATAGTCCAGGCAACCCTAGTCAGCCAATGACCACAGACAATTCACTCTCACTGAAATGCTATACTGGCTTTGGCTAAGCTATGATGGCCTGGAACATGAGCTCAGACACACAGCCTCTACTTACAAACAACTAGGCCCAAAACAGATGCCTGAATATGGACAATGCTACACTACCAACACTACTTAGGTAGAAAAAACTGCAGAAATGTTTAAACAGATAAAGGATCAGGGAGACTCTAGAGAATGCTTTTAAATGTAAACAACTAATATGATACACTCCTAGCAGGAAATCAGAACAAACAAACCCATCCAGATGCTCAACAACTGTAGAAAATTCTACTTAATACCTCACACACAGTGAGTAAAATAAAAGTGTGATAAATAACTCAGAAATAAGCAAAAAACAGGATACTTAATGTTATATATCACAGATTAGTTAGCTCAGAGCCCTTTCTCTGACTTCCTCCGATTAGCTCAGTGTGAAATGGCAGAAAAGGTCACAAGTTAACTTCTTAAGTAACAAAGTTGAAACCTGAAACAACTTTAAAAAAAGCTTGAAAGAACCAATGAGGGGCTTACTCCAAGGCATAGTCCAGGCAACCCCAGTCAGCCAATGACTACAAACAATTCACTCTCACTGAAATGCTATACTGGCTTTGGCTAAGCTATGATGGCCTGGGACATGTGGTCAGACACACAGCCTCTACTTACAAACAACTAGGCCCAAAACACAAGCCTGAATATGGACAATGCTATAATACCAACACTACTTAGGTAGTCCTTCTCAGAAAAATCAACAAAGAAGGGGGATGGCAGGAAGGAAATGTGAGGAATAATGACACAGATGCCAAGTTGTTGCAAGTACATAACTCTTTGTCTGATGTTATCCATGTCAGTATTCCTCACAGAAGTGTCAGAGTCCTCAGCTACCGTACATCCTGGGAGGCCTCAAGGAAAGACATGCCGGAGCACTGTGGAACCAAAGGAAGCCCTGCTTCTGGAAACTAAATCCAGCTTGTAATGATATATAAGGGTGTAAGGATTAGACCAAGTGGCAGCAGCTCAAATGTCATCAATAGAGAGTTTGACCATGAATGCTGAGGAAGTACCCACGGACCTAGTAGAATGAGACCTAATTCTTCAAGATGCCTATTGTCGTAGAAATGTAGCTAGAGATCCATTTAGAAATAGTCACCTTAGAAACTGGGAGACCATATCTGTTCTGGGAAAAAGCCACAAAGAGCTGATTTGATTTGCAAAACCCTTTGGTCCTATGTAGATAAAATCGTAACTGCCTGTATGCATCCAAAGTATGTAGAATGTACTCTCCTTTGTTGGAATAATTAGGAAAGAACACTGGCAAATGACTATATTTGTTTAAGTTGGATTCAGAGGCAACCTTGGGCAAAAAAGAAGGCTTCGTCCTAAGAGATACTCTGTCCTTGTGAAAAATCATATACGGAGGAGCAATGGAAAGAGCTTGCAATTCAGAAACCCTCCTAGACAAAGTTATGGCAGCCAGGAAGGCCATTTTCCATGACAAGAATATGAAATCGCATGAACTGGCAAGTTCAAAAGGACTCTTACTCAGTGATTGCAGCACTAAGCTTAAGTCCCAAATAGGTGAGGAATCCTTAACTGGCAGTCTTAGAAGGAAAACACCTGTCATGAATGATTCCCAATGTCTTGGAAACACCTTTCACGAATGCTTTGTAAAGTCTGGAAGAGAATCTAAGCTCAATATTTTCATGAAAATCAGAAATCACCACCAACTGGAGCTTAATAGTAGAGAAACTTGCCCCTGCCTGGAAAAATGAGGACAAGAACAAAAGGATATCTGAAACAGAGGCAGAAAAAGGATTTAGATTCCTGCTCTTAGACTACATAGAAAACCTTTCTGTTGCAGGGTTTCTGGGAGTCTAGGATAATATACCTGATGGGGACATCAGCCTGGACTGTTTCCAGATCACCAGAATTAGAGAAACCATGTGGTTAGATGAAGGGTCTGAAGATTTGGAAGAGGAGGCCCCGAAGGATGGGAGAACACATCCTGAAGAGGATACAGTACCCAGGAAGGATACTTCAGATGAGACCTGATGAAGGGGAATTATGGTTGACAAGGCCAGAAAGGGGCAATGAGGATCAGGGATGTCCTCAGACGTGCTTTTTGCAAAACCTTGGGAATAAGAGGGACAGGAGGCTAAGTGTAAAAGACACCTGGAGGCCAATCGTGGACTAGAGCATCCCTCAGTGACTCCCTAAGTGGGGGGATCAGGGTGAAGTACATCCTGCATTTGTGGTTGGTTGGGGAGGCAAAGAGGCTGCAGCAGAACTGACCCCCAGCAGTCGAAAATATGCTTTGCTATAGTGGGATTGAGGGACCACTTGTGAAAATTCAAGATGGATTTGCTGAGCTTGTTGGCCAACACTCTGGAGTTCCAAGAAGAAAGCGTCTGGAGGATATCGTCCATTCCCTACTCTCATGGCCTCTCTGCACAACAGTTAAGATCATGTTCCACCCTATTTGTTGACATAGCAGACCACTGCTATGTTGTCTGAATTGCAAATGTCCCCAGGGGGAGGCAGTCCTGAAAGGCTTTTAACATTAGTAGGACTGCTCTCATCTCTAGGATATTTATGTACAATTTGGTGTCTACAGGGGACCATGTGCCTTGGAGAGTTCTCCCCTGGAAATGCCCCACCCTCCACCCCAACAGGGAAGCATCTGTGGTCACTATGGCCTTGGGTGGAAGGACAGAAAAGGGCCTGCCTAGGATGAAATCCTGAGACTGAAGCCACCAAAGAAGATGCTGTCTGCACACAGGCATCAGTTTTATGGACATGGGTTGAGTCAGAGCAGACCATTGGACTGTCAGGGTCCACTGTAAAACCCACATGTGATATCTTGCTAGAAGAACAAGCTGAATGGCTGTGGCCATGGATCCTAGGGTCTGAAGAATCAAGTGAACCGGAGGTTGTGAAAGATCTATGATTTGTATGACCTGCTCCCAGATCATCTGAACTCTGCATAGAGGTAATGCTGCAATCTCTGAAACGGAGTCTAGCTGGGCTCCAATGAACTCCAACTTTTGCATGAGGAGCAGATTCAATTTCAAAAGACTGATGGTAATCCCCAACTGACTGAAAAGGAGAAGGACATAATGGATGTATTGGGACAGTTAATGCCTCGAGGGTGTCGTGAGGAGCCAATGGTCGAGGTTTGGAAATATCTGAAATCCCTGCAGCCACAGGTGAGCCACTACCACTGCCATACATTTGGTAAACACCTGGAGGGCTGTGGTGAGTCTGAAGGGTAGGGCTCTGAACTGGTAATGACTGGCCCCTAACCAGAAGCAAAGATGTCTCATGGAGCACCTGTCTATCTTGATGTGATAGTATGCTCCTGGAGATCCACACAGCCACATCCAGTCATTCTTGCATAAGACAGGCAGAATGGACTAAACAATGACCACCCGAAACTTGGACTTTTTGACTGACAGATTCAAATCACTGAGGTCCAAAACAGGACGCAGGTCCCCAGTCTTTTTTGGCACTATAAAGAAGCAAGAGTAAGTTCCAGATCCTCTTTGTCCTGCTGGGACCTCTTGAATGGCTGTTTTTTGAAGTTGTTGAACTTCATTGAAGGCCAATTCCATCTGACGGGGTGGAACATTAGGCAGGTATCTTCGTATAGGAGGGGGTTCTGAGAAGGGAATGAAATAACCCCTGGAGATGATGCTTAACACCCACTCATCGGAGGTAATGTTTGTCCAGGCTAGTGGGTGATGGGAAATATGACCCCCAACTGCCTTCAGGGCAGAGCAGTCAGGCAATGCCTCAGGAGTGGTGAAAGGGCTGCTCAGAGTAAAGTTCCCTGGAGCCCTGATTTTGTGCCCCCTCCCTGCCTCTACGGCAACATCTGCCATTGAATCCTCTTCCCCACCTTTGGAAGAGGAATCATCAGGACCATCCTGGAAGGAAGACTGTGACTTCTGAAACCACATCTTCCTAGTCCTTGTTGGGTCTTGGAGAAAGACTTCTGAGGAGTAGGAAGCTTGATCCAGACTGCGGACAAAGACTTCTCTTCTTGCTCACTACGGGTCAAAGTGTCCTTCACGGAGTGTCCAAAGAGGGTGGACCCGTCAAAGGGGGCATTGGTAAAAGATGCTTTGAAGGGTTCTGCAAACCCACACAGTTGTAAACAAGCATGCTGCCTTATAGCTATGCCAGTACCTGCTGCTCGAGAGGTAACTTCCATAGCATTGGAAATTAGCCTTATTGAAGAATTAGCGAGGGACATCAGAGCAGAAAGCTTGGAAGACACCTTCTTGAGGTCCTCTGCCAGCAATAACTCTGTAACAGAAGTGGTGAGTTTTTTGATCAGGTTCCTTTGAAGGTGGGTAAAGTGTGCCAAGTAATTGTCAGTTCAAAGGTAGCCGAAGCATACACACATTTTCCATGCCAGTCTATCACCCGATACTCCCTGTTCAGGGGGATGGACTGTGGAGCTCTTCTCTGGCAGTTCCTTTTTGGTGGCAGCGTCAACCACAATGGCATCGACCAGAACTCCTTTGCTCAACAAGGGGCGGTCCATGGAGGGGGGATGCTAATGAATTATTCATCTCGCTTGGGAACTGGCTCTATAGTGTCAGTCTCCTTCCAGGCTCTGCTGGCGATAAGATCAACCAACTCGTTAGCAGGGGGGAACACCCAGGAAGTAGATGGGCCCATCCTGACTGCCTTCAGAAACATGGACTCCTCCGAAGATGGGGGTTGAAGAGACCATCTGCCCTTCTGCTTCAAGATCTCAAGGATGTCTCCAAAGGAGACAATATCGGACGGAGATCTAGAGAAGTCATCTCCTTCATCGAGGTCTGTGTCCTCTGTGCGGGACTCAAAGGGTGAGTCCAAGTGCCTCTTCTTGCACTTTCTCTTATGAAGTGCCTCCTCTGTAGGGGGCTCTGGGGTGGACTCAGAAGATGCGGGGACCCCATGCAGGGAAGAAACCTCCTGATGGCTGGAATGGGAGGGCTGACCCTGGACAGGATGGGAGGTCTTGCCACCCAAGGCAGAGAGGGGCAGAGATGTACCCAGAGGGGTGGGAGATGTAGCTCCAGTCCTGGAGAAGGTCCTCTCTACCACCCAGAAGGCCAACAGGCTGGAAGCAGTCTCATCCCCACCCCAGAAGGCGAAGTCCCTTGGAGAAGAGGGACAAGCCCTGATAAAGCACCAAAGCCCCCAGATTATACCAGTCCAGAGCTATCAAAGGCCGAAGACCCTAGTGGAAGAGATTGGTCCAAAAAACCCAGACCCAACCCTGTTCCAGTGGAGCCGGCGTTGATCACTCCAGCACAGGGCCCACATTTATCAGAAGGTGGGGGAACGCAGCAGACCACAGACTCTGATGGGGTCAAGAAAAAGAGAATACTAGACCTCATCAGGATCTGACAGCAGATAACTGGGTCCTGAGATTCTGAAGCCCTTTGGGTTGGAACAGGAGAACAGAGAGTTGGAACTGAAGAGGCTCCCCTTGCCTGATGGGCTGGAGATGCCAGAAGCCCCAGCTCTATATGGGCTTTGAGAAAGCTCATCATCCTGTCCATATCGGAAGGCAACAAACTCTTGGATGATCTGGAGGAAGTGGAGGAGTGGGTAGACTTGGCTGGAGACCCTGAGGATCTGCTTCGGTGATCAGGAGTTTGCCTCCAGGGCCTAGGAGCCGACTGGAACAACAGCCTAGAAGAACTAGGCATGGCTACATCTTTGATAACTATGGGTGGATCCGACAAGCCTATTGGATCTGACAGTCTAGCAGAAGGAGCAATTGGATTCGATGAACTGGTCAGATCCAAAGCTGGTCTAGTCTTGACCGAATCTGAGGGCCTCTGATCAGAGAAGGCCTTGGAACTGGCAGAAGAATCCAAAGGCCTTGAATCTGAAGATCTTGGATCCAAGATAGCCTGGGCTGGAGTCGGATCTGGGGAGCTAGGATCTGACAGCCTCAGCTTTTTAAAAGCCACTGGAGGAATGGAAGGGGTCTTTCTCTTGGCGTCAGAACAGGAAGCCTTAGAGGGGGGAAAACAAGGGACCCCCCTCCACCATACCTTTTAGCAGGAGCTTGTTTCAGTGCTCCACAAAAGCCCTGGGGGTTGAATGCAGCACAAATGTTACATTCAACCTCCTGGTGAGGAGCTCCTAAACAATACAGGCACTCCTTGTGCAGGTTGGAATTAGGCATCTTCTGACCGCACAAGGAGCACTTTTTAAAACCAGAGGGCTTTTCAGACATAATTTAAAGAACTACAAAGCCTTAACATTAACAGGGGCACTAACAACATAAAGGGCACCAAACATGGACTAACGTGGGAATCTACACCACACTCAAAGCTAGCACATCTAAGGGAGGAGAGGTAAACTACTAACAGTAATTACACTAAAGAGACTAAAGGAGCTAAACCTGTGAAGATAACCTAAGCTAAGTTAACAAAATCAAGTTAAAGTACTTAACTGAAGCAAGAGCCAGATGGATCATGTCTGTAGCAAACACACAGCAAACAAGATATGGGGGTTAGAGAACAGCAGGGGCTTATGGGAAAGGGAGGAGCTCGAGCCTTGGATCTGCCGGTGCTAAGTTGCCAGCTTGGATCTGATGTTGGTCTACCTCCACATTTAATCAGGAAACCATTATAATGGTAGACTTCAACTTGGATTGGTACACCTGCTCCTCAGACAACCCCTCCAACTTTATTAACCTCTACGGTTTCTCCCAAATAATACACTCCCCAACCAGAACTGACAAACACAGTGACAAGCATTTAATCTTGGACTGGACTCTAAGAAACAGACCCTCCAGACAGCCTTAGAGATCATCTACCCACCTATTTAATTAGGCACCAGACATGCCCTACAAAAAACATCATATATAAACATGTCAGCAACAAAAGAAATTTCTCCACCGAGATCTTCAAATCCCTCCTAAAACAATGCGACTGCACCCCACTAAAACATCTCCACTTAGATTCTGCAGTTCAATATTTCAATAATAAACTCCTTGACATCCTATACAGTCTGGCACCCCTTAGAAAGATCCATGTTAAATCAAAACATTTACCATGGCTAAGGACACCAAGCAACTCTTCAAACAGAGAGACAGAGCCGGGTCACAATATCAAGAGACCAAGAACCAAGCCTCTCTTCTAGCCTATCAAGAAATAAGAAATCTGGCAAAAAAAAAGACAAAAAATTGTACTATACCACAATCCAACTAAAACACCAAAATAATCAAAAAAATTTGGAGAACCATAAAACTCCTCCTAAAATTTGGGCATTCTACAACTCCAGCTCCTACCACCACAAATACCACAGACAGCACAGCCTCCCAATATAACTCACACTTCAAAAAGTCCATTCCATTTGTCCCCAAAGGAAAAGTACCCAACCTCAACTCTTTTTCAATCAGCCAATACAAACTAGCACACAAAAAAAAAAAAAACTTCTAAACAAACTAAAGCCCACATCCTTTGTTGCGGATCTACTCCCTATTGAATTTCTCAGATTGGCAGCAGACACCATCTCTTAAACAATTTCTCTTATAATCAACCACTCCATTTCTGAGCAATATATCCCCAAGTTCTGGAAAATTTCCAATATCATCCCTCTGCACAAAGATGGCTCCTCAACAGATTTTTCAAACTACAGACCAATTGCTATACTCCCTCCACTAGCCAAAATTCTTAATAAACGTGTTTGCTCCCAACTCCTGGAATATCTACTAAGCAATAACTTCTTTCTAACTCCCATCATGGTTTCAGACCCAGGCACAACACTACAACTGCTCTAACAAGTTTTATCAACACTATCAACCAGCTCAGAAACAATGGCTAACTTGTCTCATCCATTTTCCTTGATTTGTCCAAGGCATTCAACACAGTATCCCACCAAAAATTACTCAATAAACTGGCCTCCTCAAGCCTTACCCAACCAGGCCTCTCGTGGTTTCACAGCTACTTATCTGATCAACAACAAGCAGTCAAATTGCAAAACAAACTCAATACCCTATTACCCATCTCAGTTCGGGTCCCACAAGACTCAGTTCTTGGTCCACTCCTCTTCACCATCTTTACTAACAAACTCAGCACTGCCACCCACCTAGCCACCATAGTTCAATATGCGGATGACTCCTCCCTCATATACTCAGCTCCTTCCCTACCTGAACTCCTAGAAAGAACCCAAAGATTCTTGTCAGAGATCGAAAACTAGCTTTCTGACTACCAACTTACACTCAGTCCATATAAAACAAAGCAAATGCTCTTCACATATAACAAAGCACCTGTTCGCCATACCTCCTTTATCATCTACTTTTCCAATAAAACCAAACTTGAACCTGTCGATCACAACAAACTTGTTCGGGTCACAATCAACAACTGCCTAAACACTGACAAACACTTAGCTCTATCCATCAAAAATGTCCATATCAAACTTGGCTCACTTTACATAGCCAAGCCATTCCTTACCAACACATTCCATAGCCAGGACACATCTACTCTCCACCCTTCTATAAGTCTTTCCCATTTTCACAAATCTCAGAAAAAAAGACTTAAATTAGAGGCCTTTTACAATAAAATTGTCAGATTTGATAAACCATCTTTACAGATTACACCACTGCTATGCTCTCCGCCAACTAAAATGGATCGAACTACCCAACTTTCTATCCTTTAATCAACAAACAACTATTCATTCACCAACCTGATAATTGCCCTGCACTCAAAAACTTAGTTCAATCCTACAATAACTGTAGAACCCTGAGATCATCTGACAAGCGTCTACTAAAAGTCTCTAAGGCCAACAATAGTTACTGGGATTCTCTCTTCTCAAACCAAATATCCAAGACCTGGAATTCCCCCCCCCCCAATACATGTTAAATACTAAAAATAACATATCCAAATTTAAACAGCTCTTTAGGGAACATCTAACCAAAAAATGCACAACTTCAGGCTGACCAGACTTTTGCTTTCTTTCACATTACTCTAGCCTATTTCTTCCAACTACCCATATTTACCATATTTTTCTTACACATAATGCAATTACATTACCAATAAACGTTTGATGCGATATGTTTATGTGATATGTTTATTGTACAAAAAACACTCTGTTATATACAGTTCCTATCTATATTGTCTCTCTGGTGATTCTGTATATGACCTTTATTGTACTATCATTTTTGTTAACAGCTGAACTGGAGCTTCACATTTCATTTTGTATTACTTTGTTGACTATTACTACAAGTGTTAAATTGTTGTTATGGAGCTTTTCTCCCTGGGCCTCTGCTAAAAATGGGTTTCTAGCCCAGTCGGACATTCCCAGTAAACAAATGTAAAATAAATAAAATAATATACTAAAAAATAAAATTTATATATATATATATATATATATATATATATATATATATATATATATATATAAACTTTATAGATAGCCCATGCTCTAAGCCCAATAATGCCTTCCAGGGTGTGTGTTATTGTGCAAATAATGCCCTTCCAGAGGTGTAGAGGCTCTCTGCCTGCAGCTCTGGGCCTCAGAATACCCCTAGGCATGTGTTATTTCCACATTAACACATATCCTAGAGGGCATTACTGCTTGCTTACAGCTAAGGGGAGAGGAATACCTGGGGGGCATCTCTGACTGGATCCAATACCTACTGTACCTTACAGGCTTGTTGGATCATCTTATTTGCATAAGAGCATTGTGAACGGAGGGCTTTTGCACAGAGTTTTCTCCTTTTACATCCTGACAACCTACATCAAATCTCTCCTGCTTAGGATGAAGGCATGTTCCCCCTCTTCTGACAAACTTCCCCCCTCTTTCTTAAACTAGCCGGTCACTCAATAGCCTACCCCATCACTATCCTGATCAACAGATTAATTCAAGAAGCCACTGTCCAAGATATATGGAAATCATTCTTTATCACTCTATTACAGAAGGGAGGCAACAGCAATGAACCATCCAACTACAGACCTATTGCTATCCTCTCTCCACTGTCTAAACTCTTTGAAAAGTCCATTTATAGACAGTTATTAAGTTCCTTCTAGATAATAACCTCCTAACCCCTACTCAACAAGACTTCAGACCCCATCATAGTACATGTTACTGCCCTACTGTCCTTTACTCAAACTGTTGTTGAAGCCATGGAGAAAAATTTACTGGTTTCTTGCCTCTTTCTTGATCTTTCTAAAACATTTGATACAGTATCACACTCCAAACTTCTCTATAAACTATCACAACTCATCTTATCTCCCTCTACTATTAAATGTTTCACTAGCTATCTCACTAATAGACAACAATCAGTAAGATGGCAGGCTACCTGCTCCCCTTACTTACCAATCCAAACTGGGGTGCCTCAAGGCTCGATTCTTGGCCCTTTACTCTTTAATATTGTCAAAAAACAGTTGCATACTTCCTGTACAGCATCCTTCCTGACACAATATGTGGACAACTCTACACTTATGTGTTCTACTTCTGAGAGTTTCTATAACCTCCTCTCTACTACTCAGCATAGCTTCCTATCTGTAGAAAAATAGCTAACCGACAACCAACTAATACTAAATCTCAAAAAACAAAGATACTACTCTTTTTTCCAAAGGCCCTCTCTAACCTCAAATCAACATTCACCATTTCTTCTCTTGACAATACCATCGATACAACCTGCCCCATATACTAAACTTCTTGGTGTTATTTTCAATGAGCAACTAAAATCTGATATATATATATTCAACACTGTATTAAAAAGACCAAACTTTACAACAAAAGGAAGAAAGAGGAAAATCCCAAGATGCAAAAAATCGCCCTTACCAGCCTCAGTAAGAAGTTGAGATCCCTCATAAAATCCTCCAAAGCTAGTTATGAAAATAAAATGCCAAAGATTCCAAAGACAACCACAAGGCATTCTATAGCTATGTCAAAGAATCTAAATGGCAATGCTCAGATCTGCTCTGAGCTACAACAGAATGGCATTAAATATACTGATCCCAAGGATATTGCCAATATCCTGGCAGATCGATTCAGTGCCAACTTCACCACCCTCTCACCCACTAAAGGGCCCATCTCAATACCGAAAGATTGCCAAATTCCAGTAATAATGGCCACACAGGTACAAAAAGGAATCTCCAAAGCTAACAATACTCCTTCCATGGAACCAGACGACATCCGGGGGTGTGTACTAAATGAACTACAAAATGAAATGGCACCTCACCTAAGTGTCATGTTTAATCATAGCCTCACCTCAGGCTTCGTGCCCACTGAGTGACGCACAGCTACAGTTATCCCACTCCACAAGGGGGGATCCAACTTGGATCCTGGGAACTACCACCCCATCAGTCGGACGAGCCTGATCTGCAAGGCCATGGAACGTATTATCATCATGGAATTTATAAACAAAGACATTAGCAACATTCAAACACTGGACCCCACCGAGCTTGGGTTCGTGAAGGGCTGATCTTGTCTCCTGAACCTGACTGACTTCTTCGAATCAGTCTCCAGAGCTGTGGACGAGGGTAAGGCGGTCCACACAGCATATCTGGACCTCGCCGAGGCCTTTGACACCATCCCCCACTCTGGAATCATAGATAAACTTACTAACCTGGGCATTAATCCCTACGTCACTCGATGGGTTGCCAACTGGCTTACTTACAAGTAAGCCAGTTGGCAACCCGAGTGATGTAGGGTTGCCAACTGGCTTACTGACAGAACCCACACTGTAAAAGTAGCCGACTCCAAATCCAGCTCCAGACAAGTGGAGTACCTCAGGGTTCAGTCCTGGGACTGCTCTTGTTTGGCATCTACTTCTCTCAAGTACAAGCCAACACTAAAGGACTCTGGCTAACAAAGTTCGCAGATGACTACAAACTGGGAACCATTACTGAATCCCTAAATGATGTGGATATTCTACAAAAGGGCCTTACAGAAACTCATGCTTGGTGCCAGAGTCATGGGCTCAAGCTCAGTGCCAAGAACTTTGGGAAAAAACATGTACCCATGAATTACCACATAGGTGGCAGTACACTAAACACTGAAAGTGTGATAAGAGACTTAGGGACACAGGTGGACAGTGGTCTCACCTTCGATAACCACATCGCCACAACAGTCAGGAAATCCTTCTATGTGGCACACCTCATCACTAAGGGCTTTTCATCCTGAAAAAAGGAAGCCATTATCCCACTGTACTCATCCCTCATTAGTCCAATTATAGAATACAATGCCCCGTTTGGTATGTACCTCTCAAGACATCTGCAACAACTGGAAAGGCAGCAGAAATACCTCACTAAAAGAATCACATGCCTAAAGCAGATGCCCTAAGCAGACCTTCTCAAAAAACTCCAGCTTTACTCCGTCGCATATCGCCTACTCAGAGGCGATATCTGCCTAACATACAAAGCTATGTCAAACCCAGAGCTGTTGGACATGCTCGGCTTAAAGAAATCCCAATCCTCCAAGCTACATCCACCAGGGACCTAAACCATATCACCACAATAAACAGAACATGCTGGAGGAATAGATTCTTGCTCCAGAGACTTCCCATACTCTGGAACAAACTATGTATCTTTATCAAACAAAGCTCCTCATTAGCACTCCAAGAAAAATCTTGATGACTGGATGGGAAATAGGAAATTCACCCCGGGGATCACCTATGTGGCTCTGCTCGACAGAGGCACAGGAAAATAATTTTCTTGGGTGGCAAAAGCCAGGGGTACCTTTTTGGCTAGGCTTATATAGACCCTAGGGCCAATAGCCTAGTACCTACCTATGAACCTATGAAAGTATGTACAGAAGACCAAGTGGCTGCTTCCAGAATGAACGCGTAGTCCACACCCCTAAAAAAAGGCTGATGAAGATGCAGCTGCTCTAATAGAATGAGCTCTCACATTGGAGTTCAATTCTTTTCTATGAAATGAGTAGCAACAAGAGATTGCCTTAGAAATCCATGAGGCAATTGTCTGTTTTGACACTGCCTTCCCCAAGGCTCTAAGGTGAAAGGAGACAAAAAGTTGGTCAGACTTTCTGATGGATTTGGTCTTGCCTAGGTAATATCTCAGTTGTCAATGAATATCCAGGGAATGCAGAGTTCTTTCTGAGGAGTTTTGAGGTTGAGGGGAAAAAAGGGAGATTAATGGTCTGATTCAAGGGGAGCTCATTAACCATCTTGGGCATGAAGAAAGGATTGGTCCTGAGGGAGACCCTGTCTTTATGGAAGATAACGTAAGGAGGACAGGAAATAAGGGCTTGGATTTCAGTTTAAGTGATGCTGAATGGGCTGGTTCAAAAGGAGGCAGTGTGAGTTTTTCTAGCACAAAATTAAGATCCCAGGATGGAGGGATTGGTCTACAAGGGAGTCTGATATGGAGAACCCCTTTTAAGAAGGATTTTACCTCTAAACTGAATGCCAAAGGAGGTACCAAAGGAAGGCAGGTGGAAATGGCTGACAAATGCACTTTTACAGAAGAGTACATCAGCCCTGGCTGTAAAAGCTTACACAAGTAAGAAAGAACCATGGGTAGTAGAGCAAGGACGGGGTACTGTTTGTTGTTGAGACACCACCTACAGAATCTTTTCCATTTTGTTACATAATTTCTCCTGGTGTTTGGTTTACTGGCCTCCTGCAGGACATTGAGTACATCCTCTGAATACAGGTGTCTGAAGGGGATCAAACTTCTATTAGTTTGAGGTTTAGCACCTGGGGGTGAATGAGGGATCCCCTGTCTTGTGTGATTAGGTCGAATCAGTGAGGTAACCTGTGTTGATTGCCCTTGGCTAATTGATATAGTAGGGGAAACCAATGCTGTCTTGGCCAAAAGGGGGTCACCAGTAGGAATTTTGGTTTGTCCCCCTGGATCTTCAGAAAGGACTTTCTGAATCAGTGTGAAGGGAGGAATGCATAAAAATGAGAAGGTGTTCACCTTCCAAGCCAGTGGATGCGGGTCTCTGGTGCAAAACAGTGGCATCTGTCTGTTCTAAGAGGAGGCAAACAGATCTACCTGTGGAATACCCAACCTGTGAATAAGATCCAAAAACACATCCCTGTGAAGCATCCATTTGTGAAGTGGTGCTGTGGTTCTGCTGCAGGTGTCTGCCTTCACATTCTCTGCCGAAGGGGATGTATACAGCTTGCAGGTGAATGTGCAGTTTCGCCACTAGGGACCAAATTTGAATTGCCAAGGTGCAAAGTAAGTAGGACCTTGTCCCTTCCTGCTTGTTGACATACCACAAAACATTCATATTGTCTGTGATTACCTTCAACGTGCCTGGCAGTAGAATTTGTTGGAAGGTTTGTAGTGCCAAAAGAAGGGCTCTCAGTTCTTTGATACTGATGTGGTCCCTTTGTCTCTGGATGGACCACTCCCCCTGTTCCCCCAATGTTCTGGCCATTGTGGCTTTCCAGAATGGCCCCTCAACCCAGTTCTGATACATCTGTGTAGAGGTGTTGCGAAGGAGGAGGGGTCTGCTGGGGGATCCCCTGATTGAGGCTGATGGATGAAATCCACCATGCCAGATCCTTTTTCAGGCATGGGAAAAGAGGGAGTGTGACATCCAGAGGATGGGAGTGTTGGTTCCACAAATTTTTCAAGACCCATTAGAACTTTCCCTTATGCAGCCTGGCAAAGGGAAGTATGGGAATCAAGGATACCGTGTAACCCAAGACCCTCAGAAATTCCCTGGCTGAGAGGGCTGGGAGGGGAAGGAGAGATTGGAAGTAGTGGGTGAGGATTTCCACCCTCTGGCAGGGGATGAAAGCTGACATCTTGTCTGTTCGTATTCTGCACCCTAAAAAGACAAGGTCTTGAGTAGGTGCCATTTGGGATTTTTGTTGGATCACTGTGAACCCTAGGTCCTCCAAGATGTTGCACACCATGTTTAAGTGTTGGAAGAGGGAGCGGCACCTCCTGGTGCAGGATCAACAGATTGTCTAGGTAAGGGTATATATCTGTATGCCAAGCATTCTGCAGTGGGGGATAATCGGAGCTAGACACTTTGTGAATACTCTTGGAGCTGTAGACAGCCCAAATGGCAATGCAGAAAACTGAAAATGTAAGGAACCTACTGAGAAGTGTAGGAACTTCCTGTAGTTGTGGTGAATGGGGATATGAAGGTAGGCATCCTTCAGATCCAGGGATACCATGAAGGCTTGGTTGGGGATAACAGGTAAGAGATGTTACAAGGTTAGCATCTTGAAGGTATGCACATTGAGGGTAGACAAGTTCAGAATTGATCTCCAAGGACCATCCTTTTTCGGGACCAAAAACATCCTGGAATAAAATCCCTTGGCTGTCTGATTTCGAGGGACTTTTTCTATTGTGCCCTGACATAGGAGCTGATCCAGACTAGAAGAAAAAAGGTGAAGCTGATTTGAAGGAGGTTGATGGATTCCCTGGAAGGGAGGAAATGCCCACCAAGTTATAAAATAACCTTTTTGGATGATGGAAAGAACCCAAGTCTCTGAAGTTATTTTCCACCAGGAGGGTAGGGAAAGAGTTAGATGGAGGGACAGGGGAGTGGAAGTGGGCAAAGGGTTTGGTAACAGTGGAGAGGCTCTGTCTGGGTCAGGCTGCCTCCGAAAGGGAGTAGAGGCTGAGGTGGAGGAGGGTCTAAGAGTGGTTTGCTTCCTAGGGTGTCTCCATCCCTTAGATTGGGGAGCAGTAGAGTGAGAAGACTGCCTCCTTACAAAACTGATCCTTTGTGGGTAATTCTCGTGGTATCTAGAAATGGGTGGGATGAGCAAACGTTTTCAATTCTGCACCTCATTGCCCTTTTCTTGGAGAGAGACTGAAGCAGTGCCAAAAAGGGCTTTATTATCCAGAAGTGCATCAAGTAACTTGGCCTGTACATCCAAGGGTAGAGGCTGAAGTCTCAAGCCAGGAGCACCTTCTCAGTACAGAGCCGGATGCTGCAGATTTGGATGATACTTCTACAGCATCATAACTGCACTTGATGGAATGCCTGGTCACCTGAGAGGCAGTAGAGAGCAGGGCAGAAAGCTGGCACTTGGCAGGGAATCTGACACATCAGACAATAGTGCAAACGCCTTACACAGGGTATCTAGAACAAACCTAGCCATGTGGGTTTGATAATTAATTGCTCTAATGGCTAAGGTGGAAGAAGTATATATTTTCTTTCCCTGACTGTCCATGAATTTGCTATCCTTATATAGTGAAGTGGAGAGTAACTGTCTGGAGGATTTGTCTGCTGACACAGCAATGACTGTCGCGTCTGCAGGAGGATTCTTGAACAGGAACTCTGCCTGCTGGGGGACCTTTTAAAATCTATCAGGTTGTTTAGATGCTAGGGACTGAGAATCTGGTACCTGAGATGCAGTCTGAAAAGCATTCAGGAAAGCTGGAAGCAGTGGAGGAAGTGCAGATGGAGAAGGCTAGTCCATCTGCAGGAGTTCAAAATACCTATTTTTAATCTCGGATGCATCAGAGACCTCCCATTTAAAATGATCTCTCATTAGTGTAATAGTGTCCCCAAAAGAGAATTCTTCTCCAGGAGAATCAGGGCTAATGGTGTCTTCTTCCTCAGAGGTAGCAAAGTCTTTGGGAGACTAAAGTTGGGAGCAGTAGGTCAGGGATTCATCTGAGGAGACGCCTCCAAGGGCTGCACAGGAGTTAGGACAGGTTGGGACACCTGAGATTGAAGGGCCTGGAAGGCTATGAACAAGTTCTTGGAAAAGGCTTCCTATCCAGGTGCAGATTCAAAAGTTCTGTGTTTTTCCTTTTGTTTTTTTGTTTTTTCTTTAGAGAAAAAGGAGAAGTATTCGGTCTGGGAGCCGACGTCGGGATGGATAGTAAGGTGATAGTAATGCCCCTCTGAGCCATGGTTCCCGCTTGCCATCAGGGCCTGATGTTGAACAACCTCAGTAGATGTACTCTGGGTTTTTGCTGAACTGGCTTCCATCACGGATCCTGGTTTTTACAGTTAAACCGACATCCGATGGGACCTTGGGCTGACATCCACCTCGAGTGTCTCACCAGACTCCTGAGGTGCAGCATGGGCGTAAGGCCTAACTTTTTTGGCCTTCTTCCAAGGCAGATTCTCAGATATACCTGCTCTGCCCTCCACACCCAACGCCAAACATCTGAGTCTTTGGCTTTCTAAATATAAAGAGACCAAGCAACATTATAAGGTTTTAGGTACAAAGGATTCACAGATGTCACAAGACTTGTAGTTGTGGCCTTCCCCAAACAAGACAAACACTAGTCATACGTGTCCTTGTGTGGAATTAGTCTTCCACAAGCACACTTTCCTTTCCTAGCTGACATGTATGTCTGGAATGCAAGAAGGAATATAGACAAAAATCCCAAAAGGGTACTTATCTGAAAGCAGACAGCAGAAGTCAAACAGAACAAATGGATGCCACGAACTGGCGATCGGAGGTTCGTAGATCACTGCGACAGAGAAGTTCTGAGTTGGGTACGTGTAGACGTCACATATACAGTCGACATCGGGTTATAGTTCTGACATGTATCCCCTTTCCTAAGACTTTGGTATACTTGCTGGATGGCCGGTGCTGCAGGCAGCTGCTTCCCTACTGTTATGAATATTGCAACATGAGAATAGAAGGACATCTAGATTTATCACAGAACCCCAGTCACTAGCACCACAACTAAGTGTAAAACTTCCACATAGTCAGGTTGGCCCAAGTATACTGATGTCTTAGTTGAAAGATTGTTTGTGGAATCGAATCCAGTCAGTCAGGAGCTAGTCTATACTGTGATATTTTTCTGCAGCTGTTCTCAAAAAAGATGTAGACACCATCTTACAATTCTGCTTAACAACAGACTAGCTGATTTGATCCAAAACTAAACTGACCTGCTTAATATTTGCTGTACTCACTTTCCTGCTGCATTCCAGGAAAAGGGGTCTCTGTTATTTAAATGACACAGTGGGATTAGTGGATCTGCATTTTCTAAGGAAGGGGTATCTGTTACTGTTAAACTATAAGATTAAACAAAAACAAAGAAAAGTCTAGTAGACATACCAAGTGACAAGTATAACTTTTTAATGAGAGCTGCAAACCCAAATTAATGCTGCTCACTATCTGCACTAAGAATAAACTGCAATCAAATAAAACAAAGATCCTGTATTAAATATTACGCAACAGCGGTCGAGTGGCATTTGAAAGACATGCGTGAATGGTCGTGCCTACTCTGAAGGTTGGGTGTCGGGCTGGCAACTCGGCACCATAAAAACCTACTGCCAATCATTAGCGGACCGGAGTTCCGCTGTGGCGACCCCTAACCGTGAAACGCCGAAAAGACAAACAACAACAACAGCAGGAGAAGAACAAATTAGGAACTACTGCTAAAGAGCCATTCACAGCATCTATATCGTTCAATAAAACAATCCTGTTCTTTGGTCACATAAGAGGTGCATAAGTAACAAAAACAGGTTTGCAAATGTTTGCCTCAAAATGAACATGAGCTTACCAGACAGTTCAGTCCCTCTGATGTCTCCTGATTTCAAGCTTTGGCCCTGATTGGAAAGGAAAAGCAATGAGTTATAATCACAAGCAACTCAGAAATGTTTATCAGATTCCACTATAAACACTATCCTACAAGGAAACAAGCATGACAGAGAGATGTCATTAATATTTTGGCTACAAAAGTTCCTGTTCTTATGCCCTTCCTTCTGAACGATGTTTGTGCAAAGCTGAAAGGCACAATTGCAAAGCTCATTACATCAGAATACCATACTGTGGAAATAACCTGTATGTTAAGCATTTAGTACATACAACAGAAACCCTACACATTTAAAAAGAATTGAATACAGTAAATAACAAAAATGATCCTTACAACATGATAATTTGCAGTAAAAGCACTCATCAGTGGTTTTCAAACATACTTAGTACCCCTGACCAAGCCAAGTTGTGTGTATCATTGTAGTGCACTGGCAGGAAAAGGTACAGCACAACTGACTCCATGGATGACGACAACAATTGAAAACCAAAGGAGTCTGAAAAGTCTAGAACATCCTAATTGATCTATAAAAACTGTTACAGCCCTCCAGAGCCATCTGCCCATAATAATATGTATGCAGAATGCAGTCAATGTGCATGATACTGTGTGGCTAAGAACACAACTGTGTAATTTCCACAAGGGAATGGGCTATAACATAGGACTGGTGATGGAAAAACAAGGAAAAGGAAGCAGAACAAAAAAGGATGTGGCTTAGTAGAATAGTCAAGATAGGCTGCAAGTTAAAAGGAGAAGTTAAATAAAAGATTGAAGCACACAGAGGAAAAACTGGAGGAAAGCAATACACCAATATTAGAAAATCACAATGAGAAACATTAGGATGCTGGAAGCAATGGAAGAAAAGAAAATGGCTACTGGGAGTAAAACTAGAGGTCAAGAGTCTTTTTCAGGTAAATGAGAGAGAAAAAGGGAATAGAGAGACCTGGTCAAACTGTTTAAGAGAACGAAGGACATAACAGAAGATGCAGACAGCAAGAAGATGTCTTGACCAACTTCTTTACATTTGTTTTCACAAAGAAACAAGAGAAAAGGGTCTCATATCTAGAAAGCACAGATATTGGAAAGAGAGAGAAAAGTGGGCATATGGTATTTCAGGCGTCAGGGGAGCAAAGCACCATGCTAACGGATGACAATGCTCAAAGACAAGACATGCCCCCCCCCCAAAAAAAAAAAAAACTAGAAATCTGTCCACATTCCCAGAAAAACTCTGCTTACAGTGAATAACATTTAGAGAAAAAAGACAATACTATTTCAAAAGAGGAAGTAGAAAGTAGAAAAGACCAACATTTTCTGACTTCATTTGTTAGGAAATGTCAGATGACTTATGTTTTCCTGAATTTAAGAGAGACAGATAACTGCGCATTTAATTAAACATGCAGAATTTAGATCCGTTTTGTTTTAACAATATGGAACTGTTTACTTTGCAATGCTCAGTGTGTCCTCCACAACATGCAATGCCTCATCACGGGACAGAACTGCCAGTGTATTCCAGCATCTTGTTTTAAAAGATACATTCCATTTATACTGAAATTTCTTACGTAGTGTATACTGAACCCAAGCTACTGCTGTTCTTTACATACTTTTTGTCTGAGACTTTATTTTAAAAGGTAAGTTATATTTTAATAATGAAAATCTATCTAACTTATGTGGATGTACTAAACCCGAGCTGCTGCTGTCTTTTTCGTCCTAGACTTTAACTTGGTAATCTTACCAAGCTCTGTAGAGTATAGACTGAGACAGAACTGCTGATGCTTTTTTTTTTTATGTTTACCTGGGGCTATTCTTTAAGACTTGGAAATATTAATTTGTGCAGAAAGTTAAAGCAAAAATTTCTGGGTCACAGACTTATTGTGCTTTATTTTTATCATGAAGCTTCAGTCAGCTCAGTAAGAACTGGAAACGATAAATACAGTTATATTTTTCTTTCCTCAGTCTATCCATATGTCTTGTATGTCTATTCAGAACTTTTAAAAGCAAACAGCATCCATATGAGGTATTGTCTTCACCTTGTTTTGCATGTATGCACAGATCTTTTAAAAGGAAAACGGCTTTGTTGCTGCCTTCTGTGTTAAAGGTGCAAGGCTAGAAATCTTTTTGTGGCTGGTGGCACAAAGGGTTAAGGATGTGAGCTGAATTGTACCGGGTTTGATTCTCTGGGTCTTTCTTTGCCTAATTTGTGACCTTGAGCAAATCATAGTACCTATCTATGAACCTACTAGTGAAAAGTACCCCCACAGCTTAGCATGATTAACGGCATTCACCTTCTTTGAAACAGATGGTTTGGCCACTAGCTATTGTAATTCAGGGTTGGTTGAGTCCCTGGAAGAACAGTCACCAACGACAATTGTAGTATCAGATTAGTACCCTTGTGTATACATAATGGCGGCAGTGGTATGGATTTATACTCTGTAATCCACACACCTCACACTATCTGGTGAAAACAGTGCGATTTAACCACCATTCATCCATCATGTAAATTGGGAAGAGTGGTGTGAGTTTCGAGGTTTGTATTTCTGTTCACCTTAGGGAAGGTATCTGAAACGTTTCTGACACTGAAGTTGATGGTACTTCTGGATGAAGTTCAACTTCAAGATGAAAATCAGCAGGGATTCATACCCAAAGTCTTGACAGTTAATACAATTCTGTTTATGACTGGGTGACAGAAATCAGAAAAAGGCAACTAAGTTCATAAATGTCAACTTGATATTAGTAAAGCCTTTAAGTACCATAAAGGTGGCTACCCAAGTAGCTTTATGTGCTAGAAGTACAATTAAACTGTGTAATGGGAAAGCAAGATGGGAGGAAAGAGAGGATGGTGGCTAAGGGCACACACAGGACACTACAAGAATTCTGTAGTGGTAACCCTGAGTAACACAAAGGAGACTACAGGAATTCTGTAGTGGTAACCCTGAGTAACACAAATGAGACTATAGGAATTCTGTAGTGCTAACCCTGAGTAACACAAAGGAGACTACAGGAATTCTGTAGTGGTAACCCTGAGTAACACACAGGAGACTACAGGAATTCTGCAGTGGTAACCCTGAGTAACACACAGGAGACTATAGGAATTCTGTAGTGGTTAGTGGTAACCCTGCGTAACACATAGGAGACTACAGGAATTCTGTAGTGGTAACCCTGAGTAACACAAAGGAGACTACAGGAATTCTGTAGTGGTAACCCTGAGTAACACAGAGGAGACTATAGGAATTTTGTAGTGCTAACCCTGAGTAACACATGGGAGACTACAGGAATTCTGTAGTGGTAACCCTGAGTAACACACAGGAGACTACAGGAATTCTTTAGTGGTAACCCTGAGTAACGCAAAGGAGACTATAGGAATTCTGTAGTGGTAAACTTGAGTAACACAAAGGAGACTACAGAAATTCTGTAATGGTAACCTTGAGTAACACAAAGGAGACTACAGGAATTCTGTAGGGGTAACCCTGAGTGTGGCAAACTTCAGTGCCTTTGTCTCAGATAAAGTTATGGGTTCTGACAAAGGGATAAACTTCTTCTTAGATCACACCAAGATCACAGAATGGAATCTACGTAGAATAACCAGACAGGAAGACAAGTTGCAGCTAAGATTCTGTGTATATAAATGAAAACTGTCACATTTGGAGCTGAAGTACAGCTTGCAGACAAGCACTCAAGCAAGTACATCACGAAGAGGAGGACTGACATGGTGTAAGGACAACACTAACAGATCAACAACTGCAGAGCAAACAAGCAGAATATGAGGCTAACTCTTTGTTAGGATGTACAGGTACAGCACAGGAAGAGACTACAAGGGCAAGGACGTAACTCCCCTGTTTTGCCAGTCAATGACCAGGCCACAGCTGGAAGAGGGCATGTAGTTCTGGAATCCTTGTGGAAAAAATGACAGTGCAATCCTGTAAAGAGTAAAAAGGCATCAACAAGAGTGATCTTGGGTACAGATGGCAGGACATAACTCTCAACCCCAGCCTGGAGCTTATGGAGATACAAATCAACAAATCCAGCTGTTACTTTATTGTTAGATCCAGATCCCCATCAAAGTCTCAAAAGATCAGAAAAACTTCCTTATCATCACAGTGAGGCATTTAATGAAATACCTTCTTTCTAGGAGGACTTCAATTACACAAGCTTTAACTGGCACATTTGCACCTCTAAAATGGATATAGCTATTGTTTCCTAGACTTTGTTAACATCAGTAACTGGAACATATTGTAAAACTGCCCATTAGAGGCTTCAATATACTTGACCTGGTCTTTGTCACCCTGGCCCTCACCTGCACCCCACCCTTCATCTCATCATCCTTGGTTAAATTTGACCACAAATTGGTGCTTACTGTTAGACCTAGTAGTTCATTTCACATCACCAAATGAGAATGTGTTTAGGGACTTTTCCAGTGCAAACCTACTTCAACTTTTAGAAGACCCTGTGCAAAATTCTCAGCAATCCCCTGCAAATGGACCCAGTTAAGAAGGTTTCCTCATTCACTTTAATAGCAGCACAGAAAAATCAGTACTCAGCCTGCATAAATATAATGGTAAATTCAGTAATATTTCTCTCTGGTGGAACTGTCATATTAAAAAAATTCATAACAAAAAAAGGAAAATAATGAAAATGTGTAAGAACTCCTCATCGTCCTACCTAAATCCACACTGAAACATGCCTACAAGCAGCTTAAGAGCACTATTAGAACATGCAAATCACAGTTTAAGGTCAACACAGATACCCAAAGAAATTAAAACTTTTTCTTCAATTATATCCGGAAATTATGGGATAATGTCAAGCAATGTTCTAAGCCTATAGGTTCATAGGTTCATACTAGGCTATCTGCCCTAGGGCATTTATAAGCCTAGCCAGAGTGTGTTTGACTTTCGCCACCCATTTTAAATTAATTTTGCTATGCCCTTTTTCGAGGTTAGTATACTGTGCCTCTGTCTAACAGTGACACAGAAGTGATACCCGGGGTAAACCTACGATCTCCCATCCACTCATCAAGATTCCTCTTGAAGAGAGTCAATGAGGGACTCTGCCTAACCTGGACTGGGATTTTATTCCAGAGTGAAGGGAGCCTCTGGGTTATGAATCTGTCCCTCAAGCATGTCCTATTTATTTCAGTGCTGAGGTTCAAGTCTCTCGAGCGCGTAGCTCGATGGGATTTGGGTTTTCTGAGGGGCAGCATGTCCATTAATTCCGGTTTGGACATGGCTTTATACGTCAGGCACAGATCGCCTCTGAGCAGGTGGTATGCCACTGAGTAGAGCTGGAGTTTCTTTAACCGGGCAGCATATTGGCATCTGTTTGAGCCCTTTGATCCTCTTGGTGAGGTACTTTTGGGGTCTTTCCAGTTGCTGCAGGTGTCTGGTAAGGTACATCCCAAAAGGGGCATTGTACTCAATTATGGGCCTGATGAGGGATGAGTAAAGAGGCACGATGACCTCCCCTGACCTAGATGTAAATCCCTTCATGATTAGGTGGGCTATATAAAATGTTTTTCTAACCACTTTGGCCACGTGGTTGTCAAATGAGAGATTGCTATCAACTTGGGTCCCCAGGTCCCTAATTACATCTTCCGTACTTAATGGATTACCACCTATGTGGTAATTTGTTGGCACTTTATTTTTGCCAAAGGGGATGACTATACACTTTTTGGCGTTTAGCTTAAGGCCATGGCTCTGGCACCAGTTGTCTGTTTCTATGAGGCCCTTTTGGAGGATGCTTGTGTCGGCTGGAGAGTCAATTATGGTGCCCAGTTTGCAGTCATCTGCGAACTTGGTCAGCCATAGTCCTTCCGTGTTGGCCTGCACCTCCAAGAAATATATACCGAACAAGAGAGGTCCCAGGACTGAGCCTTGTGGGTCACCACTTGTAACTGGTTTGGAGTCTGACATGGCTCCAGCAATTCTAACCATGTGGGTTCTGTACTTGAGCCAGTTTGCAACCCATCTAGTGACATAGGGGTTTATATTTAAGCTGGTGAGCTTATCTATAATGCCCAAGTGGGCTATTGTATCGAAGGCTTTTGCGAGGTCCGGGTAGGCTGTGTGGACCACCTTCCCCTCGTCAATGGCCTTGGTGACTGTTTCAAAGAAATCGACCAGGTTTAAAAGGCAGGATCTGCCCTTAACAAAGCCGAACTGGGTAGGATCCAGTGTCTGTAGGTCCCCAATATCTTTATTTATGAGGTCCATGATGATCCTTTCCATAGCTTTGCAGACCAAGCTAGTCAGGCTTATGGGGGCGATACATAATATATAATAATATTGCAAAATTAAATCCCAAGAATACAGCCAATATATTAGCACACAACTTTAGTGCTAACTTTACCCCACCTAGCCAATAATGCTGCTCCACTACCCCTGAAAATTTTATTTCCTATGAAATCACCTTTGAACAAATCTTAGAATGCTTGTCACAGGCTAAAGCCCCAACTGCCAAAGGACCAGACAGCATACCAGCTTGCATTCTCATCAGTGCCAGGTACACACTACCTAAGCCTCTACCTAAACTGTTCAACCTCAGTCTGTCAAGAGGTTTTTCTCTCTGATGCCTGGAGAACAACCACTGCCACTCCCCTACACAAGAGTGGCCTCTCTACACACATGGATAGTTATAGGGCCATCAGCTTCACCAGCCTTACATGCAAAGCAATTTTACATCAGAATTTATTAATGCAGATGTACACAAACTGATCTAGGTCCCACGAAGTTCAGTTTTGTGAAGGGCAGTTCCTGTCAACTGAACCTAGCAAGTTTATCTGAAGAGGTTAATGAGGCTGTGATCACTCCATAAATACTGATTATCTTGACCTGGTCAAGTGTTTTGGTATTACTGAAACCTTAATGCAAACCCCTGCTTTGTCTACTAGATTGCAAACTGACTGTTTAACAGACCCCAGGCTGTGAAAGTTGCTGGTGCACATAAACTTGTAACTAGCAGAGTATCAGAGGGATCGGTGCTGGATCCTCTCCTGTTTGGCATTTATTTTGCAGACATCTAAGCCAATATTCCAGAAGTGCATGCTGATGGCTGCAAGTTGGACACTGTTATCCACTCATCTACTACTACTCAACAGCTTTAGCTAGGGCTGGACTATGCACATAGCTGGAGTACCAAAAACAGTCTCAAGTTAAATACAAAAAAAAAAGTACAGAGCTATGGCATTCAGCAAATAAGCTGCTCCAACCTCATACATTAGAAATGCTATGCCTATTCAGACATTCATTGTCATAAAGAGATCTGATTGCTTGGGGAGGGGGTTCAATAAATAAAAAGATGGGATTTTGGATCCTTAAGGAGAATAACAACTACCATACCCAATATTATATTCATAAAGCTACTTTAAGTATTATAACAATTCATGCAGAAAAGAGATTTTGCCAATAGGAATGACTGCAAGTACGGAAACAAAAAACAAGAAAAATGAGCTGAAATTTACAGGAGAAAATTGGCGAAGGAACCAAGGCATTCAGAGCAAATACCTAGAAAGGGAAAGGTAACAAAACAGGATGAGGCCAAGACGTTTGGACTGCAGGTTACAGATTGTCTTCCCTACCAAGGATTGGTATTACAGTACAGAGATACATAGTACAGCATATATAAAAGTATTACATGATAATTACAAGAATCAATCACAGGAGGTCAGGAATAATTGGGAAGAGAGATTGAAAAAGACATTTACAAGGGAACAATTGGAGAACATACATATGGCTCACAAGTAAGGAACAAAGTCCATAAGGTTTAGAATTCTCTGGAAGAATTTGCATAGGTATTTTTATAAGCCCAATCAGACTTCAACAATTTTTTTCTCAGGTAGATAGCAACTGGTGGAAGTGCGATAGGGAAGAAAGGAGCAAATGGGAAATTATTATTTTGAGGCAATTCTTAGGATCTAAATTGCCTAGACATAGTAAGTCTTTATTAAGTTTAATTCTGATGGCTGCTAAAATCCAAATACTAGCACGGAAATCAGAATCTAAAATAACATAATTTGAAATACTAAATATTCTAAAAGAGATAAAAGAAATGGAAGTGGGATCTTTAGAAAGGGGAAGGGGCAAACTACATATAAGTAAATGGAAATTGTGGGAACAATTCATGCATAATAATGTTCAGGAGGAGGAGTGAGGTTTAAAGGATGCAGGAATTAAGAAATGTATGTAATGTTGGACTTAATGTCAGTTGTTATAGAGAAAACATATGTCACGTATAAGGTATGTAAATGGGAAAATATTAATATGGCATGTGTGCCTATGTTTTAAGTAATAATTCAATAAAGTTAAAGAAAGGGAGACCTGGTTACCTAAACTGAACTCTCTCTCTCTCACTTGATCATCATGTTTCCATGACAGTCATGAAATCCCCCATCTAGCCCAGTTAATTTCCAAAGAAATGCATTGAAAATTCAAAAAAGTCACCCTGCCGTTGTATTCTTCCCTTATCATATGCCCCCCATTTAGTATGTATACAGCCAAGCATACTGATGAAATGGAAAGGCACCAAATATTTCTAATCAAAAATATTAAAGGTCTTAAATTCTTCAAATATCCTGACAGATTAGCGTGATCTGCTTATATTAAGCTGCTCTGAGGTGACTTGTATTGCTCTTTTTGAGCAATGAAAGACAATCTTATCTGACTTACTATTTCTTTATAAATCCAGTGGCTCTGCAAACATCAGCACCGGGGACATAAATCTACACTAACAAACAAGACTCACTGGAAGGATAGGTTCTCAACTTAACCTATTTCAGTCCTATGGAATAATTTACTACTACTACTACAGGCCAAACAAAGTACTACATTGTTATCTTTATGGCCAGTCTTGAGAAGTAGATGGGTAGATACAAATTTACACCAGGTTTATCGTGCAAAGCTCTACTCAGTTTGGGAGGTGAGCACTATTAAGTGCTTCAAAAGGCTAGCACAACATTTTAAGTACATCTTCTTAAACAGGTAAATGGCTAGGCACCTTGTATTCCCCAAGATTGTTTGTCTAGTACTGCTCCTATGCTCCCATGATTATTAAAGAAAGGAGAATAAATTTAGGTTCATCACTGGTAATAAGCAAGGATGGGGTTTCAGAAGCTTGGATGCACAAGATCATGATGGTGGAATACAAAGAAAAGGAGTTGAAGAGAAGAGACATGGCTGTTAAGAGGAGCACAGCTATTTCATATGTCTTAATGTTACATAAATAAATTTAGCACTTGCTTGGACTGGTCCACCCTCCTCCACCGACAGAGTCCCTGACTCATCAAAAATGGGTGGATCCTAACAAAAAATATTTCTAATCATAGAATCTTTAAGGCTAAGTTGAAATGAAGAATGTTGGACCTTACAGTGATTTTCAAAGGTATTGAGGAATGTCTGACTTCCTAATTATTACATAATTATCACTGTAATAGATGTTGCTTGCTGAGGGATGATGTCCCACTAAATGTAGATGAAAAGGAAACACCAGCAAGATATCACACCCATAATGAACAAGTTGCATGAATGTGGAGCACTTCCTGATCGATTAAAAGTTGAAACAGTATTGAATGATACAAAGATGAGAATCATTGGGAGGCAATGAGAAGGGATGGCAGACTAAGCATATTGGACTACTGAGCACTTGAGCAGTACATAAGCTGAAATGTAAGGGGAAGTACAGCCAAGACAGTCACAGTTCAATAATAAACTAAAGATACAGTTTAAATTCTGGAAATAGACCTTAGTCAACATATATGAAGTTTGCAAAGGTTTTAAGCAATGATGCAACTCCCCCAGGCTCAGAATGATAAAGTCAAGTTGGAGACTAAGAACACAATTTAGAAACAGATGGTGACAGCCCAGGGAGTATGCACACTTTAATGTTTACATTACCAAATCCAGCATACTGGCATAAACTGCTCCAGTCAGTCTGGGGTTCAACAACCACTCTGTTGGGAGGAGGATAAAGAAAGAAACTGAGAATCTCCTCAGCAGAAAAGATCATCACTGCTAAGTGATAACTTCTGCTTCATAACCTTGTAGAGTACCGTATATTTATGTTTGGTAAAATGTGTCCATCAGATAAAAGATAAGAACAACCACCTTAATAATATGCTATTTGTCTACTGTGCTGGGCAAAAAGGTAATGCAGATAGTGCCTGTGGCAGCTATATTATTACTAACTAGAGGTACACCCATATATACCTGCCACTCTACAAGTATGGACACATGTATCAGTAATTTCTTCAAAGGCCTTCACAGAGACAAACTGTTAAGTCAAGCACAACTGTAGTAGATTTGACACTTCCAGGACTAAGTAATAGAAGTTCTGGAAATGAAAAATAAGGAAGGACTAACAGAACCCTTGAACTGTCAACATAAGAAGTAAAAATAAAGGGCCAACAGAAAGGAAACATAGGTGTAGGAAAAGGGACTGAACAGACCTGAACTGGCAGGCAAAGTCTGAGAACAGACTTTACTATAACACAGTTAATATTAAAGAGCAAAGGAAACTTGTCAGTAAAAAAAAAAAAAAAAAAAAAAGATTGAACTGGAAAGGGTAGACCAAAAATATACCATATCCTATAAAGAGGAATCTTTGCAGAGACTGATCTGTCCACAAGAAAAGAAAAAATGGACAGTCATAAGGGAAACCTAAAAGAAAAGGCTATAAAAGTTTAAGACATCTATCCAAAGGCTGAGGCATGTAATATCTTAGACCACAGAAAAGTACTGTCATTAAGGAACTGAAACAGTCTGCGAAGGACAGAAATCATATTTGAATATTGATTCTGGTACAGCTATTATAAGCACTTATAAAGTTAAGCAAAACAGTCTGTACAATAGCCAAGGGGCCATACCCTAGTAAAGAGCCCTGGTGTGGTTAAGGCCCACATGAGAGAGAAATTCGAAAGAGTACAGATTAACTGAAGGTAATTATACTAGAACTTAATTCGTAGATACTTCCAGCATGTTTCCAGTGAAGTTCTTCTGGGAAAAACAAAAGGATCTCCTCAGTCTGAGCACTAACATACAGAAAAAAGACACTAATTTTCAGACATCAGCTGGATATCTTGAGATCATGCTCTCAACAGCCAATTAGTGAAGCCCATAAGAGAAAGTACGGATTACAAGCCTTTCAAAGAATTTAAGCCTATACCCATTACTTGAAGGATAATCCAGTACAGCAACAGTCAGGTCCCATATAGGATAAGATGTGGGAAATGAAGGCCTAGTTCACTGTAATGGGGGAGAAGAAACACAAGAAAAAGCTAACCATCTCCAAATCTATGCTGCAATCAAATTAATTTCTTCAGAAAAGAGGGGTTGATGCAATGACTATGAATTTGCTTTCAATATAACTATGGGGCAATAGGAGATATAAAGTGGATATAGTCAACATGAAAGTAAATTCATCTCAGGATGGTGTTCAGTGGAACTTGGAGCATAAGCCAGAAATACATCAAACAATTCAGATTAATAGCAATGATCTTTCTTTCCTTCTGACAGAAGTAAACAACAAACTTTCTGGAGACAGATCTGGAAATAACTCCTATTTATAGTTAGGTCAGGTAGAACATCCTATGCTCTAATTTGGGGTACAGGAATGCAGAACCAACCAAGATTTCATCACTACTAACTAATATAAAAATAACTGATGGAGGTAATATTAACTCTGTGACCACCTCCTGGCATTGTCTACGCCATGGTAGTGCAAAACCTGAAAACATATCAATGCATCTTTCCTAAACATCTCCCCTAAAAACTGTACGGTATGTGGGAGGCTGAGACGCAGTTTAGGAGAAAGCAGACATAGAAATAACATGGCCTCCATCTGGGCAAGGTTATGGGTGAAAGCTCCAAGATAGATTAAAAAAGGTGCAGATAGGCAGACTAACTTTTTCTACTCTTGTCAAAGGGCTATCACTGGTCCTTGGAACATTTCAAGATGGAGAAATGAATAAGCATTGCTGCTGGAGAAATTCTGGAGAGAGAGTCACAGCAAGATGAAGTCTTTGTTAAGGAGATGGACAGTGGAGGTTTGGATACAGAAATACTGGAAAACAAAGGAAGGAGAACCAAATGAAAGTTAAGAAACAAGCTGAAGTGCTGTGATGGATCAAGTGATGCAGGAGCAGGCTGATAACGGTGGCAGATAAACAGTATCATTATGGCCACGTTTTAAACTTTAGCTGCTGTAATGCTTTACAAAAATTCAGTACAGAAGGTCCAACAGAACTTTTCCAACTATGTTATTCGTGTCTACCATTTCTTAACTTTGAGTATTGAGTTGAGACTAAGTATCTATCTGTACTGATCGGCTAATTTTTTTTTTTTTTTTTTTTTACTGCTGTTCAATGTTTTCACTTCTTGCAATTGGGTATATAGGTGACTGTTTACTTTTTATTTATTTATTTTTTTAAGTTTATAGCTTTCCCCTGGGTCTCCCCTGAACAAGGTTACCACCCAAATGGACTCTCGTAGTAAATAAAATAAATAAATAAAATAAATAATTAGGGATAATTATTTCCTTACTAAAATGAATGTACTAATAGAATTATTGTCTTAAAGTATTTAAAAATGGAGAGAAATCTCACCTGGGAGTGAGATGGGATGAGATGACATGCAGCTTAACATTCCTTTGCATCTCCTTCTTTGTCACATAATAACTGGCCATAGCTAGCCAAACTTTGACTGTTACTATATGAGGTAAACATGGACACTGGTTGCTTAACTGTTGTTGATGTTTACGCAGTAATTTGTAATCATTTGATGAGGGATCACCACAGCATGCAAGCACCTGATGTTCAGGGTCTGTTTGACTTGCAGGTATTTAAAACTAGAAATTGGCAGAAACCCTAATAAATCTGAGGAAAGTGTTAGCCACAGCAATGATCTACATTTTTTACAGCAGTAACTGAGATCTGTGTGCGTGTATGGGGTCAGAGGTTGTGTTCTCAATAAAGAGCAGCAAATGCTGGTTCTAGGTAGGTGACCTATCAATAAAACGCCTGTGCAGACAGTGAGCATTTCTTTTGTTCTCTATTTATTGAAACAGCTAATACTATGATGACAGGTGTAATTTCTTTAGCAGATGTATACATTTAGACTATGCTGTACTACTGGCCTGGAAAATTAGTGACCACACAATTGTGATTTCACCACTGCTAGTTTAATGAACTTTCTGATAACCAAACATAGTAATTTAGAGTCATAGGTTTACAGGACTACTGAGGACTCAATCAAAGGCTATTCCAATGACAAAAGGAATGACCTCTCTATTTGCAACTAAAACCCATCTGCCTGCATCCTAAACCACAGTTAAACCAATTAGTTTACATGATATGCATCACTACATAATGAAGTAAGGGAAGGGTTTCATCACACAGTGAGAACATGAGCCACTACAGTTCCACCACCAAGGATTCTCCTCATCAGTTCATGATCCTACAGAACAAGAGGGCTTGATGGATGAATGCAGACAAAGAACACGTAATGTCTCAGTTATGTCCCTGTGACAGGAATTTATAGGCTATGCTATTTTATTTAGAAAAAAAAGTTATGTACTCACAACAACATTCCATCTGTGTTGTGTATTTTCATTCTTCCTGAGCTGATGGGTTCAGACCAGACTTCGATCTTATTCAGCCTCTTCTACCAGATCATTCGATCCAAGAACTCTCGAGCTTCCCCCTTTACCCATAATGCTCCACCAATATGACATCCCTCAGATTGAGTCTGCTGTCCCTAGATATAAAGGAACAAGCCAATTACAAAAATTAACAAAGGCAAAAAGGAGAATGGAAGTTGGAGCTCAAGCAAGGAACAGAGGTTCCTGTACAGCTCTTAGATCTATTCACAAGCAAAGGTTGGGGGCAGGTGGGCGGAAAAATAAGGAAGACTGAAAATGGACAACACAGATGGAATGTTATGGTGAGTATGTAATTTTTTTTACTTGATGTTGTCTTTTTCATTCATTCTTCCATTAACAGGAGAGAGTCCTCAGCTACTGAAACCTTGGGAGACCCTCATGGAAGGATAAGTACTGCACAGCCAAATGTTGCTCTGTTCATGGAAATCAAATCTAATTTGTAATGAGCTATAAAGGTGTGAGAATTAGACCAAGCTGCAGTCGCACAAATGTCATCCATGGAAGCCCTTCACCAAAAGGGTGAAGAAACTTCCATAGACCTTGTGGAATGGGCTATAGGAGGTTTGGGCAAGGATAAAACTTTTTAGCATAAACAAAGGAAATGCATTCAGTTAACCATTTGGCTAATGTAACTTTGGATACTGGTCTGCCCAATTTCCGAGGGGAATATTAAACAACTGGTCAAATTTCCTAACGTCTTTGATTCTGTGAAGATAAAAGTGAAGTTGTCTATGCAGATGCAAAAGGTGGAGCATATACTCTCCCTTATTTGAAAACATTAGAAAGTAGACTAATGACCTAGTTTATGTTAGACACAGAAGCTACCACAGGCAAGAAAGATGGATTTGTTCACAAGGACACCCTGTCTTTGTGAAAAAACAGGTAAGGAGGTCTAGAAGACAGAGCCTGGAGTTTGGTCACTAAACCTAGTTGATGTAACAGCGACCAGAAAAAGAAGTTATGTACTTACCATAACATTCCATCTTTGTTGTTGCCTCACATTTACTCTTCAACCTATGAGTTTTGGATCTGAACATCGGATCCGACTCAGCCACATACCAAATCTGAAGGCTACAACATCTGAGCTCCTCCCCTACCCATGATGCTCCTCTCCTCCAAATCCCTCCGATCACATTTGCTACAGCATATGACATAACATAAACGTAAAACAAGTAAAGAAGAAAAGACTACGTAGAAATAAAAAATCAGCCACGTGGGGATACTTCAGGAACTCAAGGGAGAACAGAAGTAACTGTCCAAAGAATTTCCTTTAGGTCCTTCAAAAGGCAGAGGGATGGAGGGTGGGAAGGTTGAAGAGCAAATGAGAGGCAACAACACAGATGGAACGTTATGCTAAGTACATAACTTCTTTATATCTGATGTTGTTGCTTTCATTTGTTCTTCAACCAATGGGTCCCCAGCTACTGAAAGAACTTGGGAGACCTTCTAGAAAGGATATTCTGGAGCACAGCAGAACCAAAAGGCACCCTGGTCCTAGAAATAATGTCCAGTTTATAATAGAAAATAAAAGTATGATGGCTTGAACAAATAGCAGCTACACAAATGTCATCTATAGGAAATTTTGAACAGAAAGCTGAAGAAGTAGAAACAGATCTGGTAAAATGGGCCTTAACGTGGCCAGGTAAGGAAATGCCCTTAGAAGAATATTCAATGATCTAGCGTAAGCTTGAAAACTGGTTTACCCAATCTAGACTTGGAAAAGGATACGAAGAGTTGGTCAGATTTTCTGAATGTTTTGGTTCTATCTAAACAGAAATGGAGTTGTCTATGTACATCCAACGTATGAAGCAGGTACTCTCCCTTGTTTTGAAAACTTGGGAAGAAAACAGGAAGATTGATGACTTGGTTTAAATAAGCTTCAGACGCAACCTTGGGCAAAAAGAAAGGATTAGTATGCAAAGTAACTCCATCCTTGTGAAAAATCAGATATGGAGGCTTGCAAGACAAAGCCTGTAGTTCAGATACGCCCTTGGATTAAGTAATAGCCACCAATAAAATAGTTTTCCAAATCAAAAACTTTGTCTACCTTAGCTGAATGTTCGAACGGGGGTGAAACTAAAGCCTGTAAAACCAAGGTGAGGTCCCAACGAAGAGCAGGATCCTTAATAGGAGGACATAGGAGAAAGGTACCCTTCTAGAAGACCTTGCACAATTTAGATGAGGCTAGAGAGAAAGAATTCTTCCCCATGTGAAAATTGGAAATGGCAGCCAGTTGCACTTTCACCGTAGAAAAACTTGCCCCTTTACTAAAAAGATATGCCAAGAAGTCCAACACTGCTGAAACTGGAGCAGAAAAAGGGTCAAAATGTTCTGATGAGCCCAGACAGAGAACTTCTTCCACTTACTGTTGAATAGCTTTCTAGTGGATGAATGGTTTATGAGCCACAATCAAAATTCTTCTGACTGGAGAAGAAAGCCCGGGAGTTCTAGCCATCATTGGAAGTAGAAAAACCAAGTGGTTAGTTTCAGGTTCAGAAGATCTGGGTGGGAGTGCCCTGTGGGATGGAACAACAGGTCTGGAGAGGCAACCAGAGTCCAAGGTGGGCAAACTAGGTGAGACGAAAGGAAGGGGAACCACACTTGATAGGGCCAAAAAGGGGCAATAAGGATGACTTGGCATTTCAACCTCTGAGCTATCTGTAGAAATTTGGGAATGAGCAGAAGGGTAGGAAAGGCACAGACGGGGAGGGACGGGACCAAGCATGAACTAGAGCATCTATTGGTGACTGTCCCTGAGGAGGGATCAGGGCAAAATACTCGCTGCACTTGGTGTTGGAGAGAGACATGAACAGGTCGCAGCAAGGTTGGCCCCATCTATGGAAGATCATATTTGCCACTGCAGGATTGAGAGACCACTTGTGAAGCATCAGAATGGTCCTGATGAGCCTGACCACTAGGATGTTCAACTTCCCCGGAATGTGTGTCGCTATGAGAAAGTGGTTGGAAGAAATCACCCATTACCACAACCATATGGCTTCTCAACACAAGAGATAAGATCTGGTTTCTCCTTGCTTGTTGATGTACCAGACCACTGACATGTCTGTTTGAATAGCAATAGTTCTGGTAGGAAGAGAGGAATAAAGGACTTACAACACAAGAAGGACCCGCTCTCATCTCCAGAAAGTTTATATGCAAATTGGTTTCTAGAGAGCCTTGGACTCTCTACCCAGATAATCCCCCCAAGTTGGGACACGTCTGTGATCACAGTGGCCAAGGGGGGAGGAAGGACGAACGGGTGGCCCTGAAGAAGATCGTCAGATTGAATTCACCAGATGAGAGACTGTTTGCATGCTCTTGAGATCCTGACTGGGTAGTTCAATGGGTAGTGAAGGAGAGAACATATGGCTAAGGTCCACTGAAGAACTCTCATATGAAGGCGGGCTAAGGGCACCAGAGTGACTGTTGCTGCCATGGACCCCAAGGCCCGAAGGACAAGACTTGCTTGGGGGGGAAGGAATGTCAATTATCTGTTTGACATGAGTTCTTGGTTTGGAAATCCTGTCTGGAGTTAGCAGGGCTAGAGATCAAGTGGTGTCCAAACGAGTTCCAATGAAGTCTGTGACTTGAACTGGATGAAAATGAGACTTGTTTAGATTGGTAGAGATGCCCAAGGTTGAGGCTAGATGGAATAGATATTCTCTGGCTTAAAGGAGTTGATGCCTGGTGGGATCAATTAGATGCCAATTGTTTAGGTAAGAAAACACCCAGAATCCCTGCAGTCTCAGGTGAGCTGCTATGACTGCCATGCATTTGGTAAACACCTTGGGGGCTGTGATGACACCAAAGGGCAGTGCTCGGAATTGATAATGATTGGCTCCCAGCCTGAAGCAGAGCTAACTTCTGGAGTGTCTGTTCATCTTGATGTAATAGTACATGTTCTGAAGTTCTATACAGCACAGCCAGTCGTCCTTCTGCAGGACGGACAGAATGGACTGTATCAGGGCCATTCAGAACGTTGACTTGGCAATCGACTTGTTTAGAGAAGTGAGATCCAGAATGGGTCTGAGGTCCCCCATCTTTCTGGGCACCAAAAAGAATCTGGAGTAAAAGCCTAATCCAAATTGGCCTGGGGGGACACTTTGGATGACTCTTTTTGAGAGCAGTTTTGCAATCGCTAATGCTGCCACCTCTCATTGATTGAGTGGAACATCGGGGAGGATTTTGCTTGGTGAGGACTTTTTGAAAAAGGGTACAGAATAGCCACTGTATATGATTTTAACACCCAGCAATCTTTTGTGATGGCTTCCCAGGCTGTTGGGTGTAAAGACAAATGTCCCCAGACTGCCTCCTGAGTAGAGCAGTCAAGCAATCCCTCAGGATCACTGATTGGGTCTGTCCAAGAAAGAATCTTGAGACTCCTGGTTCATCTGACCCCTTCTGCCACGAGGGCGGCATCTGCTATTATAACCATTTCCCCCCTCTGCCTCTGGGAGAAAGATCCCCTTGTGAATCCTAAAATTGGAACCGCAACTTCTTACCTCCATGCTGGTTCCTGGTACAGGTCTGTTATGGGGTAGAGAAGCACATTCTGATGGCAGACGAGGTCTTTCCTTCCTTTTCACTTTGGGAGAGTGTGTCTTAACTGTTGGACTGAAAAGTGTTGATCTATCGACGGGAGCAGTGACAAAGGATGCTTTATAGGGTTCCAAAAAAAATCACACAGCCGCATCCAGGCGTGGTGTCTGATGGTAATTCCTGATCCGGCCACCTGTGAGTCACCCTCTGCATCATGAGAAATCAACTTCATGGACATATTGGAGATAGTCTGGAGGGTGGCTATTCTTGAAGAAAAGGTCTTCTGTTCCTTGGTAGACATGGACCCTAGGAAAGAACTAGAGAGTTCCTTAATTAAGTCGCTCTGTAGCCTGGTTACGTGTGCCAAGTACTCCAGCGCTCACAATGCGAAGGTAGCTGAAGTGTAAACCCACTATCTGAACCAGTACAAAGCCCTAGACTCCCTGTTAGGGGGATGGACAGTGGAGCTCTGCTGGGTCAGCTCATTTTTGGTGGCAACTGCAACCACCATGACATCAATGGAAATTCCCTTAGTCCAGTGTGGGCAATTAGAAGAGGTATTAAGAATCTTATCAGGCCACTTGAGAATAGATTCCACTATGTCCGGATCCTTTCACGCCCTGTGGGACACAAGGTCAATAAGGGGGTACATGGGGGGGACACCCAAGAAGTATATGGGGCTGACCCAAAGGCTTCCAGAAACACAGATTCATCTGGGTTAGGACTTTTGGAGGACTAACCACCCTTTTGGCGGAGGATTTCCATGATGTCTCCAAAGCAGACATTCTCAGGTGGTGATCTGGTGGACCCTTCCACTTCATCGAGATTAGTGTCCTCTGTGAGGGATTCCAAAGGGGAATCCAAGTGTCTCCTTTTACATTGGTGCTTCCGAGGGACCTCCTCGTGGTGTGCTCCAGGGAGGTATCAAAAGACACTGGGGGTTCCAAATGGGAAGCAGACTAGACGTCGTTTTGGGTAGGCTGTCCAGGAGGGGACAGAGTAGATGTCTCGGGCAGAAAAGCTGCTGGGGGGGAAGGGCAGAGTCCAAAACAGGTACAGTCGAGGCTCTTCTGAGTGCAGAGAAAACCTTCTCCACCACCTCAAACATCGAGGAGATCGGGACACTGCAGGCACTCTTGCTGGAGCCAAAGCTGTTGACAGGGAAGCTCTATGAAACCCAATCACCCTCATATCCTAATGAGGAGTCGGACCTGAACTGTCAAACACCGTAGCCATGAGAGGAAGAGACAGCTCCGAAAATTTCTTAGCCAATGTCAACCTCTCAGAACCGATGCCAAAGCTAGGGCTTTGAGAGTTGCTCGGGCCCGAAACAGTCGGAACCGGGCAAGACAGGGAGACCAGAGTTGAGGTAGCCATTAACCATACCTGTCAGCTCCAACATCTCAGCTCCAGGAAGGCTCAGACCGGATAACTCTGAAATCCGGTGTTGGATCTGAGAAGGAAAGATAGGGGTAAAGGTAGGAATATTGCTTGTGGATCCAGGAGGAGATGGAGTAGGCAAGATCCCCAGCTGAATTTATGCCTTCAGAAATGTGACTATCATACTGTCCCACCTCAGCTTTGGAAAGGCTTCAGTAGGACCTAACAGAAGAAGCTACTGAAGCAGGCCAAGAAGAAGACCTTGGTCCAGATGTCACTGGCTCCAGAGAGAAACGTTGGCTCCAGTGAGGAGGGGAGGCTTGTATGACAATAGGCACGGAAGCTGTTGACTCCATGAATCTTAAAATTTTGGCGGGAGGTTTCCCCAAGTGGAGAGGTCTGCTGGGGGTTCTCTTCTGCTCTTTGTGCTTCTTGGTGGGGGACTGAGCCCCTGAAGTGGAGGGGGTAGCTAAAGAAGGGGAACTAGGGAGGAATCCCTTTAAAATAAGTTTATTACAGCGATCGATGAGTGCCCACTGATTAAAGCCAGCACAAATAGTACAGGCAGAATCCAGATGAGCTGCACAAAACACACCACACATTCAGAGTGCACATCTGAAAGTGGGATTTTGTGCCCACAAGGGCTGCACTTTTTAAACCCAGTGGGTTTTGAGTCACCAATGCCGAAAGAAAAAAAACAGCAATAGTGGCAAAGCACACACATGCACAAAACACACACACCAAGCAAGGCAGTTAGAAAAGTTCTACACCTCTAAACAACTAGAAGCTAGCAAAAAAGGTTTACACACACATATATGACAGAAAAATGGTAGGGATGGAAGGGAAAGAAAGTGACCAAAAACTCGATTTCAGAAACTGCCCTAAGGCCAAAAGAAAGGCAAGTAATAGAAAGGATAACCACTAACAAATTTAACTTAGAGAAATTGCAAACAAAATTTACTCACTGAACAAAAGACAGCCCTGAGGAGCTCAGTGTGTGGGAACCTGATGTTGAGCAAAGCATGACAAACAAGATCTGAGGGATTTGGAGGAGAGGAGCATCATGGTTAAGGGAAGAGCTCAGATGTTGGAGCTTTCAGCTTTGGTATGCGGCCGAGTAGGTTGAAGAGCAAATGAAGGCAACATCATCAGATAAATGGTTTTCCAAGGCAAAAAGTTAAATTCTGTTTTGGCTAAGGGTTCAAAGGAAGCTTTTGTCAAAGCCTGAAGCATGACAGTTAAATCCCAAGGAGGAGTAAGCTCCTTTGGCAGGAGTCCAAGTAAAAAGACTCACTTAAGAAAAGCTTTACATAGTTTAGAAGAAGCTAAGGTAGAATTATTTTCACCCAGGTGGAAATTTAAAATGGCAGCCAATTGTACTTAAATAGTAGAAAAACATTCACCTTCATTGAAAGGTGAAGCTAAAAACTCAAGGGCAGATGGCACAGGTGCTTGCTAAGGGCCCAGAAAACAAATCTCTTCCATTTACTTTTGTAAACCTTCCTAGTAAAAGCTTTTTGAAAAAATAATAGGATATGAAATACCGGGAAGGACTGCCTGGACTGTCTAACAATCGACTAAATTGAGAAACCATGTGGTTAGTTTGAGGACTGTTAAGTCCAGATGAGTCATATCTGTTCGGTGAGACAGGAGGTCTGGAGTGGGATCCAGTATCCAAGGCTGATGAAGAAGGTGAGGCCAGATGAAGGGGAACCAGATCTAACAAGGCCAGAAGGGTGCAATGAGGATAACTGCGCTCTTACACAAGAATGCTTTCTGTAGAAATTTGAGAATGACAGGTAACGGTGGGTAAACATAAAGAAGACCAGAGGGCCAACTGTGGACTACAGCATCTCTCGGTGACTTCCCGATTGGAAATATCATGGCAAAGCACCTGCTGCATTTGTTGTTGAGGGGACAGGCAAATACATTACAGCATGGCTGGCCCATTTGAAGGAATATCCTCTCTGCCACTATGACACTGAGAGACTACTTGTGCGGCATTAGAATGGACCTGCTTAGTTTGTCCATAATCACATTAGCTTTCCCTGGAATGTGCATTGCTATTAGAAAGTGACCAGAAGAGATGGCTCATCGCCAAACTCTCATTGCTTCTCAACAAAGTGGATAAGATCTGGTTCCTTCCTGTTTGCTGACGTACCAGACCACTGACATATTGTCAGTTTTAATACAACTGTCCCAGATCGGAAAACATTTTGAAAGGCCTGCAACACTAGGAGGACTGCTTTCTTCTACAGGACACTGATATACATCTTGGTATCTTCAGGGGCCACATACCTTGGACTGCCCTTCCCATGTACTGCCTCCCTCCCAAATTGGAGGAGTCTGTGGTTGCCATGGCCATAGGCAGGGGAAGATCAAACAGATGGCCTTCACAGAGTTGGTTTGAATGAATCCACCTAAGATCATCTCTTTTGCACAATTGTATAATCTTGACTAGAGAGGTTAATGGGTGTCGAAGAATGGACCACTGAACAGAAACTGTCCATCAAAAAATTTGGATGTGGAACCTGGCCAGAGGAATGATGGCAATAGCTGCTATGATGAATCCCAGGACTTGTAAGATTAATCAGGTTGGAAGAGACAAGCTTTGAATCACTTTCTTGACTTGGGATCGCAGTGTCTGTATTCAAGAAGAGGGGCAAGAGGTTATCTGACTGATTGTAACCAGACTAGCACCGATGAACTCCACACTCAGCAGAGGTGTGAGCTGAGATTGTTTGTAATTGTCAGTGATTCCCAGATGAACACACAACTGGAGCTAATAGTCCCTTGCTTGTAGAAGTCGATGCCTGGTTGGGGCAGTTAGGAGCCAGTTGCCTAAATATGGAAACACCTGGAATCCCAAGAGTTTTAAGTTAGCTGCTTCCACTGCCATACATTTGGTGAACACTCTGGGAGCTGTGGTGAGACCAAAGGGCAGTGCTCTGAACTGGTAATGATTGGCTCCCAGCTGGAAGTGCAGGTATCTTCTGGAGCATCTGTTCATTTTGATGTGATAGTATACAGAGGCAAAATGGACTGAACCTTGACCATCAGAAACTTTGAATACTCTATAAACTGATTCAATCTGCTGAGATCCAGAATTGGTCTTAAGTCCCCTATCTTTTTTGCCACTAAGAAGAATCCTGAGTAAGTTCTGGATCCTCTCTGGTTTGGGGGGGAACCTATTGGATGAACTTTTTCTAGCAGCTTTTTTATTTCTAGAGATGGTGCTTCCCTCTGACTGAGTGGAACATCAGAGATTTTCTTCACATTGGTGGGAAGGGTTAGAGAAAATGGGATAGTATAACCGTCAGATACGATTCTCTGCACCCAGGAATCTTCTGTAATAGATAAACAGGCTCTCTGGTGCAGAGACAAATGTCACTTGACTGCCTCCAGAGAAGAACAGTCGAGCCTCCTTTCAGGAGCACTGATATGGCTTATTCCTACAGGAATCCCTGAATCAGTGGTTCTGGCGGCACCTTTGCTGTTAATGATGGTGCCTTACATTCAAATTCCCTCCTCTGCCCCTTGAGGAACTATCTCTATGTGAATCTTGTAAAGGACCCTGGGGTTTTCTAAACCACATTTTTCTACCTCCTCATTCCTTGAGAAAGGTCTTTGAGGAGTTGAAAAACTATACACCCATGGCAGACAGGGTATTTCTGTCTGTTCACATCTGGAGAGCATGTCTTTTATCATGGGGCTGAACAAGGAAGATCCATCAAAGGTGCATTGATGAATGAAGACTTTTAATTAAAGGGCTCAGCAAAATCAGATAGTTGCATCCAGGCATGTCCCCTGATGGCAATGCTTGAACCCACCACCTGTTAAGTACATTCTGCTGCATGGGTAATCAATCTCACTGATGCATTTCAAGTAGACTGTAGGGTGGCCAGATGTGAGAAAATTCTATTTTAATTCTCGGCAGACGTGGATGTAGAAACAGATCTGGTAAGTTCCCTGGTCAAATCTCTTTGTAGCCTCATAAAATGTGCCAGATAATTCAGTGACCTGAGGGCAAAGGTCACTGAAGCATACACATGCTTCCCAAATCTGTCCAAAGCCATGGACTCTCTGTTAGGGGGACGGACAGATTAACTCTGCTCTGCCAGTTCTTTCATAATGGCTGAAGCCACAACCATGGCATTGATTGGGACTCCCTTGCACCAGTGTGCCCAGGTGGGGATAGAATTTTGTCTGATCTTTTTGGAACTGGCTCCACATTATTTGGCTCCTTCCATGCTGGTGAGAGACCAGGTCTATGAGCCGAAAGCCTCCAGGAACACCAATTCCTCCTAGAAGGTGCTGTCGGAGTACCAGCCACCATTTTTTTTTAACTCCAGGATGTCTTCAAAGGAAGCATCTTCACGTAGTGATCTGAGGGGTCCCTCCTCCTCATCAAAATCTGTGTCCTCCATGACAGATTTCTGGGGAACTCTAGGTACTTCTTCTTACACGTTCTCTTCTGAGGGACTTCCTCAGTGGGGTGGTCTGTAGAAGTATCAAAAGAAATGACAATGTTCTGAAGGCTGACTGGATGTTAGTTCAGGCTAGCTGTCCCAATGGAGAGGATGAACAAGGCTCAGAGCAAACAACCGGATGAGAAAGGGTCATCTGATCCAAGCAGGGCAGGGATGTCCCTTCTCTGGACAGGGAGAAAGTCCTTTCCACAACCTCAAAGGCAGAAAGACTGGGGGACAAAGAAGTCAACGGCGCAGGAGCCAGAATTTCATGAACCATCGACTCCTGAGACACCACCATCACTCCCATCCAAGGAGGGAGTCAGACCCGAGATATCTAGTGCCGAGGCCGTGAGAGGAAGAGATGCTCTGAAAGCTTTTGAGTTGACTCCAACCCCCAGGAACTGACGCTTTGGCTTCAAGAGTCCTTCCTCTCCAAAAAGCCCGGACCTGGTCAACTCAGAGAAACCACTGAAGTCAAAGAACAGATCTTTGGATTCGATGAAGACACTTCTAGGGGTTCTCAGATTTGGGGGCTAGGAAAAAAAAAAGGAGTGATATCTGGGAAAACCCCCCCATCTGAATCTGTGGTCTAAGAAGCTTTTTCATCATCCTATCCACATCAGCTTCTGAAAGGCTTCTTGTAGATCCAAGAGATGATCTGGTGGATGGAGGCCTGGAGTGCCTTTATGGAGATCCATCCAAGAAAGGAGAAGGGACCCATTACAAACTTATTTGACAGGAGTGGAGGGGTTCAGATCCGAGGAGAGCTAGGCTTCAAAACAGATGAATCCTAGAAAGAAGGATCTGACTTCTTATGCGATTTTGAAGGGGAGTCCAATGAAGGAGCTAACATGGAAGAATGGTCATGAGACCTCCTACAGGACTCCTTTTCCTTAGAAACTGCCTCTGACATACTCTTGTCACACTTTTTGGTAGGGGTTTGAGCCTCAGTAAGTGAGGAAGTTGAGGAAGAAAGAAGTCGTCCTCTTAAAAACAATTTATTCCTCATATCGGTTAAAGCTCTGGAATTAAAACCAGAGCAGATTGCACAATCTAGTTCTAAATGAGTGGGATCAAGGCAATACATGCATTCCTTCAGAGTATCTGAGTTGGGAAGCTTATGCCCACAGATAACATACTTTTTGAACCCTTTAGGCTTGTCGGCCATGGCATACAACATACAATAGAAATACTATAACCTGAAAGGAAAACTATTAACTGCAAGGGTTTTTATTTATTTATTTTTTTTTTGAAGAATGGAGAAAAGAAAAAAGAAGGAAGAAAACTACCAACAATGATAGAAAGAACTACTCAACAGAGTAATAAAGGAAAAACAGTACCAACAGTGGTACTTAAGATGGTACAGAAACGGTACCTTAAAAAAGGAATAGAAATCAGCTGGAAAATGGAGCTAAAAATGGAAGCAAAAATTATCTCAAAGATTACTGAGGTAGAAGTAAAGGACACGATAAGCATTAAAAATTAAGAGCTAATTCACAAAAAACAACTCCAACACACTTAACCGCAGAAGGATCCATATCTGAAGCCAATGGCGGCAAACGAGATCTGAGGGATGTTAAGTTGCTAGGGCATTATGGGTAAAGGGAGGAGCTCCAGCATTCTTGGATCCGATGATCTGGTAGAAGTGGGTGAATCAGATCTGAGTCTTGGTTCCCAACCTATCAGTTGAGGAATGAATGAAAAGGACAACATCATATCTGCTGTTATAAACCAAAAGTCTTCATCCACCTCTCATTTCAGTTGTATTTGCTGCTTAAAGCTTTGGAATTGTACCTGGCTGGCTTACTAATTATAGGCTAGCATATTTCTATGGCACAACATAATAACTGATATTATAAATTATTTAAAATAAATATTTAAAACAAGCTATGACTGCACACAGAGCTATAGTACTGAGGTGTGGAAAATACAGAACTACTCTCTCTGTTAATGCCAAAGCTAGATCACAAATCTAGGGGACAGTTGGCTCCATGATTCAAAAATAAGCAGCCCTGAATGTGATTCAGAAGACTTGGGTTCAAGTAGCTGAGCTGGTCACTGAAAAAGTCAGCTGTCAAAGGAAGGATAACCAGTGAATACCAGCTCTCCATCAGGGGAAGGCGTTAGGTTTCACTCATAGCTGTGGCACACCCAGGGCAGAATGTGAGGAAGGTCCCTACAACAGTGTGTGCAGGTATATCACTAGAAACTACAGAAAGGGCAAAGCAGATGCTGTTGTTACAAGCAGAGAAGCACTGTATGATATGTATACTGGGAATCATGTCAATTCGCCTGAAAGTAGTTTCGGCAAAGGTGAAGTTTGAAAACGTCTCACCAAAACTACCTTCGGTGAACATAAGACAAGATTGTTATTTGCAGGAGCAAGTCCCCCTGTACTTTCCCATGCGGCGAGGCACCCTCAACCCCCCCCAAACTTATAAATACCAACTCCAACAACGCATAACAGTGGAGAAAGAGAGAAACTCCTCTGTCAGCAAAGTAAGTTTCAGTGAACATTTTACCTTTGCTGAAACTAACTTCACTAATTTGACACATTTGCATATAGGGTTACTGCATGTTCAGCCCTCCTAGGTAGGGTTGTTCTGTCCCATCCAAGTTCCGTTTCCTCTTTAGCTAAATGCATTTTCTAGCAACAGTATGATGTCCCTCACTCTCAATTCTTGATCTTAGGTGCACAGCATAAGGTACCCACTAAGGACGTCTTCCTGAAAAGTGGAGAATCTAATGTGCCATGGAAAAAGGGCAAAAGACTGTGGTACTGGAAGACAGATGGTCCCATATGGGGTATGGCTGAAAGACATACGTCAGTAACTGAGGAAAGAAAAAATAAAGTCTATTAAAAATGTTAAGGATGAGGACTCTTAAGAGAAATAACTGTGATTTTTGCTGCCTCAGTGCGTGAACAAAGCAACTGCTGAGTGGCGGTATCTGCCTGCACCCTCTCATACATATATTTGCATGTATGTCTATATCTCTCGCAGGGTACTATGCAGGTAATTTTTTATCTGCATTCTTGGTACACCATCAGAGGTTTAACTACATCCCCGGTGCATCATCAAGAATTAATGTATATCCTTGACATTTTCTCATTTTACTAAATATTATTTAACCAGCTATATTTACACAATTCAGTAAAATGAGACTGCATGCAGAAAGACAGACATAAGCTCACCCCTAACTCTAAATCTACACTTCATCTAAAAGAAGAAAATAAATTAACAACGTAAAACACGGACCACATTCCTCATTTCATTTCAATATAAAAATAAAAAGCAACTTCCCACATTCAAAAATTCTCTCAGTACAAACACACACACAATTCCAACCAAATAACACTGCCCACCTACATCAGCATCACAGAAAATACGTTTATGATTAAAACAAAATAGTAACAGAAATAAAACAAACTGACCACTGTTAGACAATCAGAAAATTGCATTACCAGTAAAGTAGGCTCAATTCTGTCTAAACTAATAATTAATAAAAATTAAAATAACTAAATATAGCTATAAAACAAATCTTAACGTGACCCTCACTGTATTATTAGAATACACTGCCACTAAAGAAAAAATAAATTCAGAGACCTCAGAATAAAGTAGTAAAACAGCCACAAGACACTTCACTCATAAAACACAAGGAAATTAGCAAAGCCTTATTTAGCAGACAACTTGTGCAATTCCCACAATCTGCTGAAATCAAAAGGAAACAGAACTCATAACTAGGAGGAAAAGACATCTAAATGGAATATGCAGGAGTTTGATTTACATATTACATTAAATCTTTTTCCTCTCGGCTAGCCATTACCTGCCACAGGCTCATCTCGTTTTGCACCGGTCCCTCCTTAGCCTCCACTAGGTCTAACCTGACAGATATCCAGCAAAAAAAGAAGTTTAAAGGAAAAGAGCAATATTCCACATTCTCTCTTCTGCATTTTTGATTTTTGTTTTTGGCATGATTGCATTCTGCATTTCAGGTGCAAACATTTCAGTAGGGAGCCGTTAGTTTACTTACATAATTTTCTTTGAATCTTAAAAAGTGTAGATTTGGATAGTGAGCAAACCACATATTTATTTTTGTGAGAATTATTATCAGGTGTGGGGGAAGCTAGAAATTATTAACCTTTATATCGAAGGTTTTTCTTGAGGCAGCTAACACAACTGTTTGCTGTATGAGAAAAATCTGATTTTTCTCCACTTTATCCACACTACTCCTGTTATATTCTTAAGCTCACTCACAGGCTCTTAAATTGCCCAATATTATGCTATTGTCTTAATTATAAAGCCCCTTCAACTCCTATGTCATTCTCCCCTACTACAAATCAGTGCAAAATCACAAGAAGGCTCTCCTCTTAAGATGATTAAACTTCGACTACCTTTTCATTCGTACCTTCATTCCCACAATAACCCCAGATTTGTTTTCTTACAATAACCCATGATTTAACCATTTCTATTTTGTTTTTAAAATGTACAGTATATTCTACTGCCTAGTACTGCCTACAACGTATCTTTACACAAATAAAACAAAAAAACTCTAAACTTCTTTTTCATGCCCTGACATCCATCCTTAAAATGCAGGGTTGAATATTTACCTCCTATAGGAAAAAATGATCGCTACTGTTTATTGTTTTACTGTCTCATCAAGTTTTCCAATAACTCCAATATTTTATCAAAGGGACATATAGTGACAACAGCACATAAGGACAAGAATGTTATTGATAGGTCTAATCAGAATCCAAATTAAAGTTTTTTCCTCAACAATAAAATGTCATTCAACAATAAAATGTCACTCAAATCATTAATTTATTGTAATATTAAATGCTGCTTTCAGTGGTTCACCATCCTCTTACAGGTCATTCTCAAGTGATTCTAATTCAGAATGTTAAGGGTCTAAGGCAGAATGCATTTTTTTATTTTTTATTTGGTTTTAAAACAATAAATAAAGAAATCAATTATGAAACAAACAAAATAATTATTTCCATAGGTCCACAGTTGATCAAAGTTATGCATCAACGACGATTAATGTTTTTCAAGCAAGTCTTTAAGTTTAAGCCAAGATTTATATGAACGTGTAATATTAGAAGTTCTCATCTTTATAGTATACAAATCACTACTGCAAACAATTTTTGTCATGCTAATAGATTCGACACTAAAGGGGATAACTTCACTTTCCCAATTTTTAGTAATTACTTTTCTGGCTAAAACAAGAATGGGCACTTAGGTTTTTGGAATTATCTCAGGAATCGGAGTGTTAAACTAAAAATTTAGAAATATTACATTTATCTGAACACAGAGTTTGAATAAATTAGTTTATTTCCAAAAAGGGGAGATGAAGTCACATTTATATACCATATCCATCCAATCAGCTATTATTTCATAATCACGTCTCCAGAGAATGCATTTTTTAAGGCAAAACTATCTTATTTTCTTTTACTAAGGCTCAGCAAAATCTGAGAAAGCCCTTGACAATATAAGATAAAAGGGTACTTACATATTATCGCAACCACATTTCGAACAGGAGCAACGGGTGTTTTCCAAGCCATATAGCAGTTTCTCGTGTTCGAAATCTCATTGCGAAAAGACGCAAGTCCCACTTTCTTTTTTTACTTAAAGTATTGCTTTATTGTCCATGAGACTCACTCAATGAGTATTATCGTAACCACATTTCAAACAGGAGAAACGGCTCTTTTCCAAGCCGTATACCTGTTTCTCCTGTTCGCAATCTGATTGCGATATGACGTAAATACTATTACGTATTAGATTCCTTTCAAGGTATAATCATTTCATTTAGATGGTAACAAATATATATGATTTTTGTGATATTCTACTATCCAGTAAATGAATAAAACTGTAACTAATAATATAGGTATGCTTTGCAAATAGATGGGGCGACGAGGAATATAAATGGGCTGTTGAATAGACACTGACTGATTAGTAAGGCACTTATGGTATGTAAAAAGAGTACTTTTAAAACATTTTGCAGCTTTGGTTATAAGTATACTAATTTCAAGCACATGGTTGGAAACCCCGACTTAGGTAAACTATATTATGGTAACAGGATGGGTATCTATGGAACAGTACCAGTTCTTTATTTGACTGTTTGTGAATGTCAGCACTTTAATGTAGGGGAAGCTGTTGTAGAACACAGAAACACAGGGAAAACTGTTGTAGAATATAAACATGCATGTGTTTTCGGGTACTTCTCTTCCTGCCTCATACACAATGTGACAGAGTAATAATTAGTTGTTCGGACACCCCTTTTAAGATTAACATAAATATTTTTGGCAAAACATAAGGAATCACGCAGGTTGGAAATGTGGCTGTGATAATACGTAAGTACCGATAAAAGGAAGAAAACTTTACTATATACAATGTCATGAATGACAGATCACTATTGTCCAAGCATTTGCAGAAGGCCAACAGTTGTACCAGTTATGTTATACCCTACAGACAGCATCTATGAATTCTGTACAGAGTGGAACCAGAGTTCCAGAGTTCTAAGTATGTGTGCACTGCTGCAGACCTGCGGAACTCGTTACCAGAGTAAGTTCCGAGTGCAATTCTGCTATGTTATGTGATGCCTCAAGGCAGATATTTTCAGATATCAGGCTGAGATCCTTTCCAGTTTCTGAGTTTTGTGTTTCAGTGCTTTGATCATAATGCTTTTAGAACTTTATATTCTTTCAATATTTGTATTTATCCATATTTTAATATTTATAGGCCATGATCCCAGTGGGCTTAATCTTTCAGTACTTGCTTAACTTATTTGGCTAAAGTGTAGAGTCACAATAAAAAGACTTAGCTTCTGCACCACAGTGTGTAGTGCATCCAGGATGGTGCAACACTCCTATCCGCATTTGACTAAACATAGTTGGTGGATATTTTGAATAAAATCTTGATAAAATTTAATTTTACTGCCATAAGGACCCAGAAGTTTAAATTCTACTTCAGCCTCTGGTGGCATCAACTGAGGGCTAACATGTGAATATGTCCATAGATGTTTATGGACGTACCACTGTCCATGTGCAGGGCATAGTTGGCCAAATTTCTGGTGATGTAGCCAAAGGAAAAAAAAAATTACATGAACATGTTTTAATTATAAGTTATGTACTCACCATAACTAGGCATTTGTGTTGTCCATTTTTATTCTTCCTCACTAATGGGCTCAGATCCAACTCAGCTGCATACACTAGATCCAGCTCTCGAACGCCGCCCTCTACCCACAATGCTCTATTCCATCCCATTGCTTCAGATCAAGTTTGCTGCCTAATCTCCCACTAGTCCAAGAGAAAGAAAGGATAGATGGAAATAAAGACAGGGCTCAAACCTGGAACATTAGGTTCCAAACACAATCCAATAGGTTCTTCCAGAAGGAAAAAAGGTATGGAGGATGGATGGGAGAAAAGGTGAGGAAGAATGAAAATGGACAACACAAATGCCTAGTTATGGTGAGTACCTAACTTATAAATCTGATGTTGTCATTTTCATTTTCCTCACTAGTGGGACAGAGTCCTCAGCTACGTAGACTTTGGGTGGCCCTCATGGAAGGATATTTCGGAGTACTGCCGGACCAAAGGAGGCTCTATTTCTATATATGATGTCCAACTTGCAATGTAAAACAAAGGGATAAGCCATGGACCACGTGGCTGCTGCACAAATGTTGTCAATAGAAACCCTTGACTAAAAGGCTGATGAAATAGTCAAGGATCGAGCTGAATTAGCTCAAGTAGGTCTTGGTAAAACGAAACCTTTTTGAGAATAAATCAATGAAATGCAGTACTTAATCCATAACTTGGGGTAACTTTAGAGACTAACTGACCTAGGCGATTTGAGGAAAAGGATATGAAAAGCGGATCTGACTTTCTAAACTGTTTTGTTCTGTTAAGATAAAAACATAGCTGTCCGTGCACATCAAGGAGATGTAGCATGTACTCTCCTCTATTAGAAAAAATTGGAAAAAAATGGTAAATTAATGAATTGGTTGATGTTATTTTCAAAGCCACTTTAGGTACAAAGGAAGGGTTAGTCTGTAGAGAAACTCTGTCTTTATGAAAAACAATGCAAGGGGGATTGCTGACACAGCCTGGAGTTCAGAAATTCTTTTTGCTGACTTTTAGCTACCAAGACAACCATTTTCCATGATAGAAATTTTAGATCAAATGTGTCTATTGGTTCAAAGGGCTTCTGAGTTAAACCCTGAAGAACCACAATAAGATTCCAAGGTCGTGAAGGATCCTTTATTGGGGGGGTCTGAGAAGCAAAATGCCCTTCATGAATGCTTTACACAATCTGGAAAAAGCCAGGGAGAAAGATTTATTTACTGTCTAGGAATCGGAAATTGCTGCCAACTGAAGTTTAATTGTAGAAAAACTGGCCTCTTCATTAAAAAGAGTTGTAAGAAAATGAAGAATTGCAGAAGTTGGAGACAAAAAAAGGGGTCGACGTTGTGGTCAGAAGTCCAAATAGAAAACCTTTTTCATTTGCTCATTTAAACTTTCTAGTTAGAAACTTTTTGGGATGAGACCATAGAAACGGGAACCAAACTTGTCAAGGCCAGAAGGGGAGAATGACGATTACTGAGCTCTTTAGCCTGCTTGTTTTCACTAGAATTTTGGAAACAGTGGGAAGGGAAGTTAGCATAAAGGAGACGAAGGCCAAGTGTGAAGTAGAGCATCTCTCAGTGACTTCCCCTGAAGGGGGATCAGAGTGAGGTACTTGCTGCACTTGCTGTTGAGAGGAGTGGCAAATAGGTCACAGCAAGGTTACTCCCAATGACTGAAGATCATATTCGCTACTGACTGATTGAGAGACCATTCCTGAGCCACCAGAATAGATCTGCTCAGTTTGTCGGGCAGCACGTTGCTTTTCCCAGGATGTGCGTTGTGATTAGAAAGTGGTCTGAAGAGCTCATCCATTCCCAAATTCTCATGGTGCCTCTGCACCGGAGGTAAGTTTGGGTTCCTCCATGTTGATGTACCAGACTACCAACATGTTGTCTGTTTGAATTGCAATAGTTCCCAAGGGGGAGAGATTCTTGAAATGTCTGCAACACTAAAAGGACTGCTCTCATGTCTAGTACGTTGATATGCAATTTGGTATCTTGGAGGGACCAAATGCCTTGGATCGTCATTCCCATGAAATGCACAACCCCATCCCAGTTGGGAAGCGTCCATGGTCACTGTGGCAACCGGATTCTGAAGAAGAAAACGTCTGCTCAGAAAGAGATCACTGGACTGAATCCACCAATGAATGTGGCACTTGCAAATTAGGGTGAGTTTTATTTGAAAAGTCAGGGGCTGATGTAAAATGGACCACTGTACAGCTAAAGTGCACTGGAGAATACATATAAAGAAACATACTAAGGGAAAGTAGTACTATGGCAGCTGACATAGATACCATTGCCTAAAACACTAATCTTGCTGGAGGAGAACGATGAGAGAGGATATCTTGCACCTGATGTCCTATAGAAGCAATGTAGTAGAAAGGTAAAGATGCCACCTGAGCCTTAGTGTTCAAAAGCATTCCAATGATTTCTGGGCTCTGAATTGGAGCCCACGCCACTGCAAATCTGAAGCAAACAGCCCCTGGCTTGCTGAAGTTGATGCCTGGAGGGGGTGGTGAAGAACCAATTGTCTAGATATGTAAACACCTGGAATCCTTTGAGCCTCAAGTGAGCTTCCACTACCGCCATGCATTTGGTAAGCACCTGGGGGCTGTGGTGAGTCCAAACATCAGAGCTCTGAACTGGTAATGACTGGCTCCCAGCCATAAGTGAAGATGCCACCTGGATCATCTGTCTATTTTTATGTGATAGTACGCATCCTGAAGATCAACAGCATATCCAGTCATCCTTGTGCAGAAAGGGCAGGATGGACTGAATCATGACCATTCGGAACTTTGCCTTCTTCACAAACTGGTTCAAACCACTTAGATCTCAACTGGGTCTGAGGTCCCCTGTATTCTTTGGCACTAAAAAGAAGCATAAGTTCCAAATCCTACCTGGTCTTTCTGGAGAACTCTTTTTTTCTAGCAGCTTTTATATTTTCTTGTGCTGCTTCTTTCCCCTGACTGACTGGAACATCAGGAAGTTTCTTCCTCCAAGAAGAAGCAAGAAGGGAAAAGGGTATATAGTAACCCCTGGATATTATTGTTAGCACACATAAATCTGTTGTGATATTTGTCCAGGCATCTAGGTGGAAAGAGAAACAACCCCCGACCATGTCCAGAGTTGGACAGTTGGGCAGTGCTTCAGGAAAAAATTGTAAAATTTCAAAAGGTCATACATTTATAATAATATGAACAAATGCCATATCATTAGCTAGTTAACAGTCAGTAGTGGCCCTTTCAATGGGCAGAAACATCACTGCAGTGTATGTGACAGCAGAGGCGGTTCAACATAGCACAATCCACCCACTCATAAGCTGAGTCCCAATCTTAAATATCTCCTATATATAACATGGTCGCTTGTTAATTATTTAACTGCGTATGAGACAGCACACCTCAGTAAACATCAAACATGAACCAGCAAAGAACCAAGGTACCTCCTACACTGACACTATGAAACTGAAGCAAAGAATTTCATGATTGAATCAAATTAATAAAATAGAACAATAGGTGGTATAATGAACCAACCAAGCTTTAATAACAATAAAACATTGAGCGCTTTCATTTCGCTCAACATTAGAACTTCATCAGAGCTAAAAAGCATTACCACCTTTGGGTATATAAAGTGTATTAAATCAGATACAATTAAATTAAAAGTCACATGACTTTTAGATCACTATGACATCAATCAATAAGCAACAATTACAATACACTTTGTATTAAAAACTAGTATAGAGAACCAATACAAAATAAGTCACCAAAAATATATCACCAATTTATCAATATTAAAAATTAAAATTGAAAAATGAGAACAAAAACATTTTGAATATTAAATTAACATAAAAGCACAAATATGTATGTTATGTGTAAGGAAATATAAGTATGAATAAATAAACAAGTAGACTTGGGTGTAGTTACAGCCGTAAAAAACATGTTAAAGTTTAGCTGCCCATAATTTAAGTATGCGGCTAATGGACACCATATCATCCAATCCTATTTGCCATAAGAAATCAAAAACATGAGCTTATTTTCCCATGCGCCACCCCTGGGGTTAAAAACACTTATTCCAAAACAAAAAAACAGGAACTTTTTATTATCTGAACAGTTTAAGGTTTCTTTATATAGAGCACTGTTGTCATTGTGATTTTTTATATCATAATAATACTCATATATACACTTTTTTAAAATACATTCAGATTTGCCAATATAGAATGAAGGGCAATCGTCACAAAAACAATATAAATACCATCTACTGAGTTACAAGTCACAGGTTCTAATTATCTCAAAAGGAACAGTGTTGAGCTTCAAACAGCATCCTTCAAAAATATATTTACACTGTATACATGATCCGCACTTAACCATACCTTTTTATCAGGGTTTTAGCAGGGTTGCTTGCAGTATTGTCTCTTTCTAATCATTACTTTAAATTGAGTTGTCTTTTGTATGTAATTGTGGGCCCCCACCTAAAACTTTTTTTACTTGTTCACTACTCTCTCTAAGTCTCTAGTTGTTAATATTTTTCTGATAGTACTAGAACTCAGGGCTATACTTTATTGTCATGGTCTGTTCAAATTCTCTTTTATCTCATTAGACTATTCTTTGTTAATAGCTATACCCAAAATGGGGTAAAATCCGTAGGTTCGTTTAGCACTGACCTCTTCCTTAATCACCTGAACCAATTTCCTTAGGTAGCCCCAATTTAAAAACATTTCCATGATTTTGTTAATTTCCAGCAGAGGTTGATTATTGTCTGAAATGCTTACCATCTGTCCCATAACTAAATTCCATTTTTGATGGTAAGGATAGCTACTTTTAAAGTCCAAAAAAGTATTTGAATAGGTGAGTTTCCTATACAGTTCAGAGTTAAATTATCATGCGCTGAAGTTTTTTTAGTAGAGTGACATCCAGGTAGCTGACCGATGAAAGTCAAAAAATTATATGTAAATTTAAGAAATTCAGTGGTAGAATTTAAATATAGTACAAATTCATTAAGTTCCACTTCATTACCTTTCCAAATCACAAAGATGTCATCCAAAAAGCACAAAAAAGTTACTACATTATGCATGTATCTGGTATTAAACACACAGTACTGTTCCCAGAACCAAAGTACAACATTGGCATAAGGGGAGGCCCCATCGCAATGCTTGCCATCTGTCTGGGGTGGTGGATGGGAAAATAAGCTTGGCTTTTGTGTGCTTTTATAAAAAAATAAGATTGGATGCTAGCAGCCCTCCAGGTTTGAATGATATGGTGTCCTTATTAGCATACTTAAATTAAGAGCAGCTAAACTTTAACATGTTTTATATGGCTATAAATATACAAAAGTGGTACGTGTTTATTCATATTTATATTTCCATACACATAACATACATATTTGCACTTTTATGTTCGAGATTTAATATTCAAAATATTTTTTGTTCTCATTTTTCAATTTTAATTTTTAATACTGATAACGTGGAGATATATTTTTGGTGACTTATTTTATTGTGGTTCTCTTTATTGTTTTTTAATACAAAGTGTACTAATTTTAATTGGTGCTTATTGACTGATGTCATAGCTATCTAAATGTCGTGTGACGTTTAGTTAAACTGTATCTGATTAAATACACTTTATATACCCAAAGGTGGTAATGCTTTTTAATTCTGATGGGTTCCAGTACTGAACGGGATGAAAGCGCTTAACGTTTTATTGTTATTAAAGTTTGGTTGGTTCATTATACCACTTACTGCTTCTGTTTTATTAACTTGATGCAATCTAAAAATTTGTTGCTTCAGCTTCATGGTGTCACTGTGGAAGGTACCTTGATTATTTGCTGTTCATGTTAATTATTTGAACTTTTAGTTATGTACTCACCATAACTTCAGATGTTTGGGATCCATCTAAGCCTATTCTCTGACTGGGTTTTCAATCTCTTCTGATCTCCAAGGCAGGGGAAGGAGGTGGGTATTGAGCATGATATGAGCATGGATCCCAAACATCTGTACATATGGTGTACGCAAAAATGAAGACCCCAGTTGAGAAGCTTTGAAGAATAACTTTGGAAGGATGGAGAGGAGAAAAAAAACATAAAGTAGCCCTTAACCTTAGGTTGCTAGAGCATCCATGGTTGCAGCAATTTGATGATGTGGGATCAAGGAGAAGACTTGGTGCACTTGGTGTTTGTGAGTTGCAAAATAGGTTGCAGTACCCATGCCCCCATCTCTTGAAAAACTCAATACATTAAAAGTGGGCAGACGACCACCGTGGGGACTGGAGAATTGTGCTGCTTAATTTCCGTGGCTCAACACATTTGACTTTTAGCAGATGGGGTCGCTACTAAGAAGTCACAGCTGGTAGCTGGGCAGCCCATTCCCACACCTCATGGCCTCTGCAATCACATAACATCTATGGGTTTTGTTTGTATTTTACCTCTGAAGAATATTTTATTTTATTTATTTGACATTTGTTAACCGGGTTGGTCCAACTGAGCCAAAGGCCCATTTTCAGTGGAGACCCGAGGAGAAAAGCTCCAAATTATAAACAAGATAAGATTGCATTAAAATATTTACAAAATTTGGTCAATCACATTTTGGTACATTCATGTAATAATGGAAACTATATGTCAAACAATACTGTGACTCATACAAATACAAAGAACACAGCAATATTAACACTGATGAAAAACAGAACTTATAAAAAGATAATGTACATTGTCAAGGAGTCATCAATTGTGTATATACAAGAGGGGCATTAAGTTCTATAAGTGTGCTACAGAGTATACTCAATAAGTCATGAAGAGACTTCACATGAACAGGCTCTAGAATTAAGAAAAAAAAGTATTTTAAAGTGGTGATGTTGGGAGATGCTTTTTATATCAAGGGGGAGTGTATTCCAGATATGTGCTATTGTGTACTTATAAAGGGATTTTCCTATGTTCCTTTTGGGTTTGTAGACATCAAGAAGACTTTTGTCAGTTGTGCAGAGGTGCCGAAGGGGGGGGGGGGTGTTTTAAGATACCTGGTTGGAGAGAGAGGGACAGGAAGAGGGATTATGTAGAACAGAATTAGTGATACGTAGTTGAGGAAGTAGTAGTTGAAGACAGAATTCTGGCCACTGTAGCTTATTTAGGGCAAGACAGTGATGGGTGTTATGGGGAAGCTTAGCGGCAAATCTGGTGATTTTATTATATGTTTGGGTCAGTTTGGACAGTAGAGTAAATTGGATGTTAGTAAAAATGGGGGCAGCATAAAGTAGACTTGGTAACAGAAGTGACTGGGCAAGGGAGTGTTTGGTGGATTGTGTAAGGAATTTCTGGTTTCTGTAGAGTAGCCCAAGTTTTTGGTGAGCTTTCTTTATGCACTGTTGTTCAGACAAGAAGGAAAAAAAGCACTTATCTTGTGTGTCAACTGGGTAACTATTTGTATATGGATTACAACAAACTATTCACTTAGTCAAGCAACTTGTTCTTGATGATTATTCCACTTTTGCACACTGGCTGGTTTGAGTATCTCCTATATATTCCTGATTAACTTTGAAGGCAAGATCCACAAGGCTTTTCAGTCTGTGTCTTACAAAGACGATGGAAGTGACAGACAATTTGTTTAAAATAATTATAACATCACTGGATTGTACAGATCATGCTTAATGGAAGAAAACAGGCAGCAGGAAGAAAGCTTGCCTAACTGTTTTTCTGGCTCACTATCGGAGCTGACTGTTACAATGAATAAATAAAAATGAAGATGATGGCCCAGTCTAAAACCAATGTTCATTTATGTAAAGTTGAAAACAAATGAAAAAAAAAACACAATGTAATATTATGTCAAGAAAAGTAGAGTAGAAACAGGTTTTGGAGGAAAAGTTAGCATACAACATGCCTTTGTATCAAAGAGGCTCTAACAGCCAAATTATTTGCCTTTCAGAGTACATCACATCTTGTCTTACTTAGCAATGCCCTGTGACCTGAGTTAACTTATATAATGAAGCTGTAATATACCTATCAGTTATCAGGCACAATAAATACAAAAACAGAACAACTACAACACTGCAACACAAAAATATGGTATAGAATATTTTACTATCAAAATCGCAATGTTTACAAAAAAAAACATATTTTACATCGAAAGACAATGTCGAATTCATGTATATTAAGTAGGTGCAAACGTAGAATGAATTCAGCAGATTTGACATTTTCACCAAATATCAAAAATGAAGTTCGTATAGGAGCAAAGGTAAGTGTAACTCCTACACTGCAATTCACAGTTTTATAGGGGGCAAGCCCACTCCCTGCACCCCCCACACCCCCTGCAAACTATATATTCCAACTCCGAGATTGCATACAGTGAGGAAAAGGATACATTTCCCAATCAGCACTGTACCACGATCTGTAGTCACAACATCAAGGACATATCAGCGAATGCACAGTGTAATTTGATGATATGTATTCTCACTCAGTTAACGTTCAGAAACATGGGACTCAGCCAACTGCCATTCGGCATTCCTGTGTTCACAGAACCTGCATTCTAAATTTTGATAGTAAACCCTATAGAACTTATATCCAGCTAAACCGGGCAAAGTCATGCTTGAAGGCTAGAGCACAAAAATGTAGGCAAAAGTATTTAATTGCAAATAGCAAGAACTTTTAATTTGTATATTCAGGATATTGTTCTTCCAGGGATTTACATCTTGGCTGTGGCAGAAAACATGCTCACCCCACAGTTTTGCATTCCTTCAGTATTACTTGCAAATGTCTGCTCACTGGATAATAAAATGGACTATCTGAGAATGGCGCTCACAAAAAATAAGGTGAGGGACAATTCTTTGTTCATTTCCTCTGAAACTTGGCTGCATAGTAACATTAGTGACAATGCTGCGAACCTAGATGGGCTAACTCTCTTTAGAGCAGGTAGTGGTAAAGCTAAAGGTGGTGTATGCATCTTTATTTATAACAGATGGTGCCGAGACTGAAAGCTGGTTCAATCATACTGCTCCAAAGATGTGGAAATATAGTCCCTAAAATGAGACTTTTCTATGTACCAAGGGAAATCAGTGGGATATCTGTTACAGCAGCGTACACCCCCCCCCCCCAAGTGCTAACACCACTGAAGCTCAAAATAAACTCCATAATATTATCTGTGAGCTACAAAGCAGAAACACAGAATTTGCACATGTGATAGTGGGTGATTTCAACAGGGCTGAGCTTAAGGATGTGCTGCACCATTTTTATCAGTATGTGGATTTCCCCACCAGAGGTGATAATACCTTAGACAAAGCTTTCAGTAATATTAAAAGAGCCTTTAAAGCTGTGAAGCACCCCAACGTTAGCAGCTCTGATCACACTGCCATCCTGCTTCTGCCTACCTACAAGACGGCTTTGATCAGAGAAAAAACAACAACTGAACAGATCAGAGGGTTCCATGAATTGCCTTCAGGACTGTTTCAATACCACTTGCAGGGAGGCCTTCAAAGGGGTGGCTATGCACAACCTCCAGTTAGACATAGACGCCTATACCGAATAAATTCTTGCCTACATAAATAAATGCCCGGAGGATGTGACCATCACAAAAGCTATCACTATAAGAGCTAATCAGAAGCCCTGGCTCACCAGGAAGGTCTACGAGCTACTGAGGGAAAGAAACACAGCCTTCAAGGCAAATGACAAAGAAAGGTTAAAGGCGGCCAGGTCAAATCTGAAAAAGGGCATCAAAGAGGCAAACAGGGAGTATGGGAGGAAATTCAGATCCACTTCCTAGACACGAGGGACACAAGAAGCCTATGGCAGGGGATACAGCAGCTCACATAAGACCAAAAAACCCCAATGTGATGACAGCTTAGAATTCCTAAATAAACTGAACTCCTTCTTTGGAAGACTTGAGGAGAATACCACCACCATGCCTTCTAAAACAAACACTGACAAAGAGTAAATTGTGCTCACCTTAAACCCCAAGGAGGTGAGACTTCAGGTTAAGAAGGTGAATCCTAGGAAAGCTGCTGGACTATCCTAGGAAAGCTGCTGGACTAAATAACATACCTGGTAAGGTGTTGAAGGGGTGCACTGATCACTTATGTCTGGTACTGACAGACATCTTCAACTCATCCCTTGCTATGGAGAAAGTTCCTTCAAGTTTCAAGGAAACAAGTATTTTCCCACTTCCGAAGAAACCCTACCCTACCTGCCTGAATGACTTCAGACCAGTCGCCTTAACCTCAAATGTCATGAAGTGCTTTGAGAGGATTGTGAAGAAACATCTATCTGTGAGTCTGCCCAAGTCCTTCGATCCACTCCAATTTGCATACCAGGCAAATAGATCGACTGCGGATGTGATATCAGTCGCACTACACCTTGCACTAAAACACCTAGAAGGGCAGAACAAATATGTAAGGCTGCTGTATACTGACTTCAGTTCTGCATTCAACACTGTGACACCGATGCAACTAGTGGATAAGCTCGTGAAACTTGGGCTAAACAAGCACCTATGTAACTGGACTCAACTTTCTGACTGACAGACCCCAATGGGTATGTGCTGAAAACACTACCTCTCAATGCATAGTCCTGAATACTGGCATTCCCCAGGTCATGTGTCTAGCCCCTTGCTCTTCACCAATCTCATCCATGACTGTACTGCAAAACATAACTCAAACCATATTATAAAATTTGCTGATGATACCACAGTCGTGGGTCTCATTTATGATGGAGATGAACATAACTACAGGGATGAGGAGAACACTTTGACTGCCTGGTGTAACCGGAACAACCAGGACCTGAATGTTAATAAGACCAAAGTAATGATTATGGACTTCAGGAGAAAGGCAACAGTTCACCAACCACTCACTATCAAAGAGGAGGTAGTAGAGAAAGTCAAAACAACCAAGTTCCTGGGACTTCACATCTCAGATGACCTCTCTTGGACTGTTAATAACAACTATATTGTCAAGAAGGCTCAAAAGAAGCTTCCCCTCCCTAGAAAGCTCAAAAAGGCCAGGCTCCCACTGTCTGCTCTTACAGTGAAGCTATCCAGAGCATCCTCACTACCAGCTTCATAGCATGGTTCGGCAACTGCACAGTTTCAGAAAAGAAGAAATTACAGAGGGTGGTGAGGCTGACTGAGAAAATCTTGGGCATAAACCGTGCTTCTTTTCAAGAACTTTTCTTTAGAAGAACAAGAAAGACAGCATACAAAATACTACATGATTCGACCCACCTGGCCTACAATTGCTTCTTACAACTTGTGTCTGGAAGGAGGTACTGCACCTTCCTCTGTAGGACTACCAGATTCAGGGAACAGTTTGTATCCTACAGCTGACAGACTTATTAACTCAGACACCAACCATAATACCTGATATATTGAATCCTCTTTTTTTTCATTTTAATCCTGCTGTTTTGAGCAATTACCGCCAGTATTACTATTATGCAGTCTGATGGCTATACTGAGTTACATCTAAGGTTAACAAGTACAATACGGTAACTAAATAGCTGCTATTCACTAGTCTCTATTTATTCTCTATCTTAACGGTGAAGGGGTTTGGTGGTAGGTATTTATTTATTATTTATCATTGGATAATGGGTATTGAATGTGTTTTTGTAATGTGAACTACCTCTTGCATGTCATACGTGTTATTTTCTCTCTTGTGTTATTCTCTGATACCGCTGTATCTATGTTATTTGCATTGCATTTCTCTCGTGAGCTGACATTTGTAATTTCATTTAGGTTGCACTTGTGTGGTCCTAAATGACAATCAAGTTTCTTTAAATCTTTGAAAATTAACAAAAGAATTCAGTCATGAGTAAAATCCATTCCTTCACTCTGCACTAACCAGTTACAAATTGGCAATAAAGCCCTTTTTCCCATTTTGGACACTGATTCAGGACATCACATCTGTAGTGATCATCAGCTAGAGCCAATGTTCACACTAGAGAGTGGCTGACCCTGCAACAAATAAGTGGACAGAAAGATAATGCAGCAGAGTGGTATGCGATTTATTGAAACTCAGTGGAAAAAGTTAAACAGTCATGGGTCTATTGCAGTAGAAACTATAAAAAAACATATCAGACAATAAAGATAACAATGCAATTTGACTACCTTAAGAAAAAACAGGCACATAAAAATTGCCAAGTATGAAGTTCCAGGAAGCATATAAAATGGAAGGTACACTTATTAAAGACTCTTACTGCTTGATGCAGAGCCCCGCACTTTGATTAAATGTGCAAAGCAGGAAGTGATCACAACGTAAAACAGAGATGTTAGATGTCTAATAAAAAAGTCAGGAAACTTCAGTATGACCTGCGGTTTCATACTTGTTCATTAATGAGCCAATCACCTCAGCCTGTTGCTTAACCTAGTTTTAGTGTATTTGAATTATTTTGCTAGGGACTGAAAGCTTTCAACTTCAACAAACAATGAGTCCAACTTCTTATCATCTATGGCCACAACAGAGGATCACTGGTATATGCATTTTCTAATATGCTGCTAGGGTCAACAGTACATTTATTAATATTATAACCTAACAATTAGACTTGTCCACAAAAATAACTGTAGAATAACATGAAAAGTAAGACGATACTGAAGACTAAAACAATGGAGTCAAGACACAAACTTAAAACTGCAAGTCTGTTAGTTTAATGACAGTGAAAGGGTAGAATTCCGAAACTGCAAATTACTTCTGAAAGAAATAATGTTGAATGAAAGAGTTAAACAGAGCACAGAACCGATGAGGGGGAGCTCACAACAGCAATGTCTTCATGTCACTGGATGACAAATGTAGCAGACCACTGAGGAGATGAGGAATTGGCTTATCTACACTTCAGAAAGGCATTTAGCACATTCGCAAAAACATACTTCTTCCCAATTCAGCTGCTCCATGATAGCACCCTGTCTCGATGGATCAACAACTGGATTCTCTCTCTTTCTCTTCGATTCAGATTTTTTTTCCCTCACTTCCTGCACACACCTAATTAAAAACATGCTATGATGTAACGTGCTGTACTAGGAAGGCATGTTTATCCCATCAGCTGCCAGTTCACATTAACCACTCAGCAAGCACACTTTCTGCAATTCACGAGAAAAAAAATGAAAATGCTGCACTTACACTGCTAATCAGTGACAAAATTTACCTGGACTTACAGGGGAATCCAACAACAGCCAATGGATAAACAGACCATCCAAACACAGTGGGGTGGATGCCAGGGAGATATGTAGAACACCCTGAGGAGGATTCCATTGTAGACAATCTGATTCAATAAATAATGTATCTATTATATCAAAAATTAAACACCCTCTTGGTAGGTTTATGACCGGGATGAATCCTAAGTAAAAAAATCCTCATGGTGGTAGGTATCAAAGAGAAAACAAAATGAACATTTCAGAAGGGTGGGTCCTACACTGTTAAGGCAGCAAAGCAGGCCAGCTGCTGCACATGTAGTCCGGATAATAATGATTGGTGAGGATGTGAATCAGGAACAAAGCAGCTACAATTTAAATGTCTAATAAAAATGTTCCAAATTACAGAAAACAGCAACAGTCCTGCTGGTGGTGGCATTTGAAAGCAGCAAATTCCAACGGCTGTTAACTGCCCGACATGAAAACATGCTCTTGTGCAGCGAAACAAGTATAGGATCTTTTCTGCCCCACAGCAAACCAGCAGCCCAAAAGCAGATCGTTTAAAACTACTCAGCTTGATGTCTTCACTATCAGCTTCCAAAGAGGCAGTGAAGCCTACACACAAATAGTTCTCGTCTTTACTTTCAAGCCAAATAATACAACCAGGGAATGTTGTGGTTTTGTATCCAAAGGCTCACTATCCGCAGCTCTAACATTACAGGCAATATGCATGTGGAGGAACACACACACCAGTCAGCTTTTCACAAAAAAAAAATATTTACTTACCAGAATGTTAGATTTACCATCTAGAGACTGAAACTGATGGTCAATCGCCTTTGCACCTTTTCGTTCAGCAACAACACTATTTGTCAGCTCACCATTCTTCCCTATCTAATAAGCACTTGCTCCACTGTGAAACACAAAAAAGGCCTCCTCCTTTTAGCATTGTTTTCAGTTTTTTAGCCAAATTCCCCAGAAGAACCAAAGATGTTGGCGGGTTTATTGGTAGAGCTGCTGCCATGATGAATTCTGCTGCTCTGAACTGTCACTATAGCTTTATTTGCTCAAAAGTGCAGTATTTCACCAGTGTAAAATTAATACAGCAGAGATACAGTTGTTTAGCAGCTTCTCTGGCTTCTCATGCATGTTCCTGTTTCTTGTTTCAATCTAGTGTTTATTTCTACTAGCTTTGCTTATACTGTATTTTTTGGGGACAGTTTGTATCATGTCACTGGTTGTTATGAATATGTCTGTGAAGAAATCATCAAAATCATTGTCATGTTTATTTCTGAATGCCACTCTGTGATACAGTGGTGATCTTAAGTGGAAATTCCTGTATTTCTACAGCTCTCATGCCACACCTGTGCATGCAATTACAGGAGACCTATGTAGAACTCTAGGACAACTTGTGAAAGCTTTTGGATTATTTTCTGTACAGTTTGACAACTATGCACGCACTGCAATAAAGACACACAAGAAAGCCATAAGGATGAACTCAACCTTTTACTAATATAGTAATGAGGATAAAAAACCATGTCTACTGCATGCAATCAGCTTTAGAAAACAGGAGTGCCTAAAAACATACTAAGATATATACATATACACACACAAGCACACATACAAAAAAAAAATTAAAAATTGCAACTTGGATCTTTTGATTCAAGCAATACAATTACCTTAAAACAAAGTGAACTGAGACTCTACCTTTGTGTGTGTGTGTGTGTGTGTGTGTGCGTGTGTTTGTGATGGGTGTGTGTATATAAAGACACACACTATATCTATATCTATATCTATATATATATATATATATATATATATATATATACACACACACACACACACACAAACATATAAACACAAACACAGCCACGTGCGTGCGCACACACATGCAGAGAGAGAGAGAAAACACTGGATGTTCACGCTTACAAATTAAAATTTATTGCAGAAAAATAAAATAAAACAACTGTGAACAGAGACTTTAAAAATCCACTGGTCTGTGACATACTTAACAAAATAAAAGGGCAGCTGCAAATGAAAAGTAACAAGGCAATTTCTTCTTTGCAGCCTGTTCAGGTATAGTAATGCAAACTGGTTAACAGTCACTTTAGTGGCAAGGTTCCACCACTACTCACAGTTCTCTCAACAAGTGTAATTAGGCAACAGATATCTCTCTGTGCTTTGTGTGGAAGTATTAACAGGTAACAGTTCACACACAATAGCTTAAACAAGTGGCTCTCTTTCTGTGAAACAGTATGAACAGGGGAAGTACAGTTGTGTAAAATCTTACTGTAACGGTAGATGTGCATTGCTTCACTGTTGCAGTATTCTTAACCAAAAGGATCTCCTGTCAAGGATAGTTCAATGTCTGGTCAGTAAGCCAAAGCCTTTAGTACTTATAGGTGCTGTATGTCACACACATGCTCTCCACGCAAGGCTGCACATACTCAGAACTGGAAAAAACCCAAGGAGGAACAGAATATCCCTAGGGACAAGGACAAACATGTGCATCTAGGAGAAAAAAAGGAAAACAGTCCCCCAGCCAGGAAGGCAAGAAAAAATAGGGAAGAGCAGGGGATTAGGAGGGAGAGAGCAAATATTGCAACAGTGAAGACAAGGACATCTACCATTATGGCCAAAGAAGTCCCACATCCCCTGTCTGAGGAATCTGTCAAGAGCTTCTGAATTAGGACTGGAGCTTGGAAAGGAAGACCCGGGTTGACAGAAAGTTCATGAATCCACCATTGAAGCTCGAGCTTGACAGAAGGAAAGAAGGGACCGGGAAGAACAGAGGATAGCAATGTTGGAACCACACTGACTTGAGGTACCACCGTAGCTTTCTCATGTGGAGTCTGGCCATAGGCAGCATGGAAATGGTGGAAGCCATGAACTCATGGAAATCCCTGTCCGTGACCGAAGCCAGAGGAAGAAGAGACTGGAAAAAGAAAGTATGTGAGACAGAAGGCTTGGGGACAGGCAAAGATGCCAGCATGAGGATGATCTGAAGCCTGCAACCAATGAAAATATGATCCTGAGAAAGGGTCAGTGATGATTTGTGGAACTTTTTGTTGAATCCGAGATCCTGTAAAAGGGAAACAGTAAATTGGAGATCCTGAAGCAGAGCACTGGAGGAAGATGCTTGAATGAACAGACTGTCCAGATAGGAAATGATCTGAACTCCTCTCATCCTGCAAAGGGCAATGACAGGAGTGTGGCATTTGGTGAATACTCTTGGGGCAGTAGAGAGGCCAAACAGCAAGGCAGAGAACTAAAAATGCAAGGGAGAAACAGAGACGTGTAAACATTTCCTGAAAAGGGGATGGATAGGGATACGAAGGTAGGCATCCCTGAGATCTAGAGAGATTAGAAAGGCCTGGGGTACAAGAAGGGGAAATAAAGTCTGAAGACACAACATCCACAAGAATGGAATTTTGAGAAAGTTGTTAAGCTGGGAAACGTCCAGAATTTGTCTCCAGGTGCCCTCCTTTCTGGGAGCCAAAGCCATTCTGGAATAAAAAACCCTCCCTACCTTGGCAGGAGGCTCAGCTTGAATGGTGCCATGAACTGAAAGAGAATGAACCACCTCTATGAAAAGAGGAAAATTTTTTGAGGAGTTTGTGAGATGCCCAAAAAGGAAGGAAGGAATTTCCAAACCAAGAAATATCCCTAGAAGTTAATGGACAGAACCCAAGAGTCAGAAAATACACTTGTGATCTTTAACCAATTTAGATGAGACTGGGAAAGATGGAGGGATAAGTGAACCTGGCCGAGGGAAACAAATTGTTAAATGGAATCCAGTTTATCCTAAAAAGGAAGTTTCTGGGAAGTAGGGGTTTGAGTATACTTAGCACGGGGCACATCTTTAATGCTTTTTTCCTTTAGGTGGAGGATGAGGCTGCCTGTGAACAACAGCTGATTTGGAGGGGTAATTTCTGTGATATCTAGTAACATAAGAAAAAAAATCTTTCAGCTCCTGCAAGGCTTTACCCTTATTCTGGAAAGACTTGAAAAGTTCAGCAACAACAGCACCAAAAAGATTTTTATTACCCAAAGGCACATCCAATAGTTTGGCCTTAATGTCATCAGGCAAAACCTGAAGAAGAAGCCAAAAATAATGCCTCATAACAGAACAAAAGGCAGCAGTCCTGAAGGAGGCAGCAGCTGCATTGTAGCTGGTGGCAGGCAACTTGAGAGGTAGATCCCAACACGGAAAGGGCAGAAGCCTTCCTCTCAGAAACAGGAAGATCAGAAACCATTTTTGAAAACCTGAGAAAAGAGGGCAAAACATACTTGCTTATATGAGTTTGGTAGTTGATGGCTCAAAAAGATAAAGTGGCAGCCGTATAAATCTTTTTGCCAAGCCTCTCCACTGCCCTGCTATCCTTATTTGAAGGAAGCAGCTTGGTAGAAGGTAACAACATGGAGAGCTTTTATAAAGACATTTACATTCATCGGGCACCTTGTAAAATCTGTCAGGTTTCTTGGGACTGGGCCTGAGAATCAGGGGCAACAGAAGCTGCTGAGAAGATATCCAGGAGGGCATCCAGAACCATAGTAACAGCAGAAGGTTGTGGAGAATCCATCTGGAGGAGCTCATTATACTTTTTCTGAATACTGGAGGCTTGGAGCAATCCCACTTAAAAAAAATTCTATCATACGGTTAACAGTGTCCCCAAAGGAGAGTTCCTCCAAAGGGGAATC